>NC_048275.1:3940211-3966651 GCF_009762535.1 Notolabrus celidotus
GTAAAGGTGTGTTGATGTAATCCCAGGATGAGACTACAGGCTGTCGCACGGGATTTCAGCGAGATCAACACGAGATTTGCTCAAATCGTGACATCACAAATTAGAGGATCTCCTTAAAAGGGCGATTTTGTCACCAACCAAGCAGCAACCTCCGGTCTAAAAATATGAGGCCAATGCGGAAGTGCTAAAAACTGCAGTTCACTGAGGATCCACTTGAGGCTGGCTCCGGAAGTACTGGAAACCACACACACACCAATTCAAAGCAGCCGATCTTTACAGCAGAAATAAACATGTTTACAGCCTGGTTCAAAAGACGAGTGTAGTCTGGATAGCTCATTTTTCGATCGGCACACACTGTACAGGGTGAATTTTTTTCTAGCGCTGCAATTTTGAAGATATTGAGATTACGAGTCTTCCAATGAGAGGCACAGCTGACTTGATTGACAGGCGGGAACACTGTAGCTGTTGGCTAGGAGGCTCAAAGCCCGCCTCTTTACGTCACAATCGCTCGACAGCAGCAATATGGCTGCTGCAGACGATTGGCCTTAAAACAGCTCTTCAGATACAGATAGGTGATGTCATGGATACTATGTCCATTATTTATACAGTCTATGTTAGAAACCCAGCCATGAAGGCAGGTTCTGGACTGTTGGGTTCCAGAATTCTGAGCTCTGGACATGTGCTTCATCTGCAAAGTTCAGCATATACTGTACAAGATGTTCTGTCTGGATGAGGAAGTCAAATCTCAGACGTGTGCACAACTCAAACACCTCTACCCTGGACGTGCTAACTTTTGCACGACCAAGGCTCCACTTATTTCCAGATTTAAGAAAATAAAGGAGTGCACTCACTTAAAAGCCACCTTGCAAATCAGAGTGCCTTCACATGTGCATGTTTACAGACAGTTTTGCCTCTGTAAACATGGTCCAAATGTGCTGCACAACATTAAAAAACAACACTACAATCTATCATGACGAGGGAACAGATAAGAGCTGTGTTGAAGGCGTTCAGCTCACAGCCTGGTTTGAACAGTAGGAGTCTGCAGAGCTCTGGCTTGTAAGCATTAATCCGCCTCTGAGGGATGTTTCTGGACAGCGTGTGTTTAATGTGGCCATCTTTAACACAGCCCTAAAGGAAGCACATTAAAGCAGAACGGCGTGATCCTGATCGCTGCCCTTTCGCACACAGACAAGCGCCCTCGGCCCCCGCCGCACCACACTTCACTCGCAACACACGCAGACAATACATTTTTAATTTTGGACCGCGAGCGCTTTGAAATGTGACTTACCTTGGCCTTGACGAGCCTCTTGGCGGTCTTAATCTTGGCCTCGCAGAAAGCCCCTCGGTACTTGGCACTCACATCCGTCCCTACCGTCAGGTAGGGGGGCTCCTCCAGAGTCTGAGGAGATAAAAACAAGACAAGAAGCCGTGAAGTCAAAGCATTTCTTTTTAAATATAGCCGACTAACTCAGGTGTGCTTTTTGCGGCTGAGCCAGGAGGACACACATACAAGCTTCTCTCAGTGTAGGCCAGCTATGCAGACCCGCTCAGCTCAGTGATTCATCCATGGAAAACACATACCATCTGCTCTGGGTATTGGAAAACAAGCCTCTGAGGGAGCAAACAAAAAGGCCACTTCACTCCCGCTTTGATGACTACAAAGAAGACGCTACGCCGGAACACACGGCACCATCTTGTGTCATCATTGGATGTTTATCAACCTTTTCTCTTTTTTTTACTCCTGAAGAACAGATTTACGGAGGGTAGAGTACACAGAGGAAGCAGACGGTGTGTGGATGAGGGCAGACGGTGTTTCTGGTCCTTGCAGTTCGGAAGTGGATTCAGCGAAGCCAAGACTGTTACGAACCTGACAGGAGTATTTAATCAAGTTTATACAACAAGTCCCGGAGTGAACACGCTGTGTGCAGGCAGAACACACACATGTCATGTTGTTTGCAGACACACAGCCTTTAACCAGGGGGGAGAAGTTGTGGCGAGCAGATAATTCCCCCCTGAGCTTGAGCTGACTCAGACTTCCCTTAAAGCTCCTGTGAGGAGTTTTTTACCGATCACAGTAAATCCCTCGATATGATCTACAAAAGCAAACAAGACCGTAGGCTTCAAATGTCGGTCATATGTTGTGTCTCAGCTGTAGTTCAGCCTCCCTCTACTAGCTGGAGCTGCATCTCTGGTTAATGTATGCTGACATGACGCTCTAAAGCTCTACTACCTGGATGTAAACGAGCACAAGTGACAGATTATAGTTGTATGTAGGCTGTGTCTTGTTAAACTGACATATAACCACTCCACCAGAGCCATGAGGGACCAGCACAGGCATGTGGATTGAATTCTGGTGGTGCTAGCTCTGCTAACCGTAGCTCACCTGTAAACTCTAAGATCCTGTGTTTCGTTCAGCTGAGTTCTGAGTGTTTTCTTACCTTTGAGCTAGTCAGTCAGAATTAAGATTTGTTTCAACAACTGAATAATTAGTCATTTTTGAACATCCCCACTTTGAGTATTACATTTCAAACTACCGTAAAATCTAGAATGTAAGACACATATGCCAGGAACTAGTCCTCCAGGAACTGAATGGTTCCTGTTTGCGTTTCCGCCGAGGCCTGAAGTCCTGTGGAGATTCTGTAAATCACACCAGTGACGTATAGAGAATAAATAAAAGTAACTGCACTACACCTCCAGACCAGTAGAGGGCAGTAAGAAGGAGACGAAGGCCGGCATCGTCATGTGGGACACTACAGTTAGCCTGTTAGCATGAAGGAGATTACTCTTGTGCTGTTTTCGATCGTTGAATGAACACTGGGGGCGATTAACTACCCCAGAACTAAATTTAGACCCTGATTCCTGCTGTTGAATTGCACATAGTTCCTCAAAAGGTCCATAGTTCCTGGGGAAACTTCCTGCGGTCGAAAAGCACCTTAAGTCTGTTTTTGGGGGACTCGCAGAGAGGAACAGACCAAGGTTATTATAGTTTTGCATTTTTCATTAGTTTTTATTTTGATTTCGTTTTGACTTTTTGTTTTCAATTTCAGTTTAGTTTTAATTAGTTTTTGAAGCGGGTTTGCTAGTTTAGTTTAGTTTCTATTTTTTGAAAATGCTTAGTTTGAGTTTAGTTTTTATTAGTTTCAGTATTAGTTTTAGTCTTTTTTGCCTGTGTGCCTGGCCGGGGGTTAGCTTCTGTTTCAGGGTAAGGGGGCTGGCCGCTCTCTCTTGCCTTGACAAGGTATGCTAGGTTAGCCGTCTTGTGTGAGCTTTTCAAATGGACTTTAAGATTAGTGGGATTTTCCCCCTTGAGAAATGGTCTACATATTTTATCACCTTCCATTGCAAGGCACTTACTCCTATCAGAGACAGTCATATTCAAAGTAATCCCAAATGGGGCTCTGCCGCTTTCTCCTGACTTTCGCTGTTTAGTGAATATTCTCCTTTTACAGCACAACAGTACAGCAGACCCAATGAGGCCACAGAGGCCAACACATCAAATAAATACACAAACATAAGGGTGATGGTCACAATATGGACACTTAGGCTAGCATTACTGACCCTCTATAGTGTTAAATAATATGGTGACTCACTGATACATCCTTAACAATAAAATAAGCAATAAACAATAATCATTGATACAGAGATAATGATTCAGATGCTACCACTACAAGTATACTAATAATCATATCACTCTAATACCACTGCCACCAATTAACCATTAACACTTATAATGATAAATGAACAGAACAGGATCATATGGGTGATTCATAATATGAGATGACGCATGCCCTCATGGCGTCTATTTGCTCTCTCGGGAGTTTTAACACACGTGAATGCCTATGGACAGGAAAAGTTAGTTCTCCGTCTCATTATACTTACTTGTTGGGCATTCACACAGGAACGGTTATAAACAGGGCAGGTAGTCGGAGCGAGAGAGTTCGTCTCAATTTAATCCCCCTGCAGTTCTGCCTCGCTGTGAGTGCGCGCGCCTGTCAGCTGCAGGCTCCGTTCGGCGCGCTCCCGCGCAGATGCAGAGAGCAGAGAGCAGAGCAGAGACGTCCACCCGATCAGTCTCTGACTTTATTACATATCCACTCAAAATACTGAGTTTAAGACGAAAACTAAAGACATGTTCTCTATCATTTTAGTTTATTTTAGTTAGTTTTGTAAACTCACAATACAGTTTCAGTTAGTTTTCGTTTTTTTGTGAAGCCTCGTTTTTATTTTTATTTCAGTAAACGAAAATGTTTTTTCACTTCTCGTCTTCGTTATTTCGTTAGTTTTCGTTAACTATAATAACCTTGGAACAGACTTTCACTACATTCAGCAATGTGCAGTTTGTGTGCAGACGTGTATCTCGATCTAGCTCAGCTCTGCTGGTCACTTGTTGTTTTACACGAGGAGTCTTTTTAATCAAACCAGCACTCTACTAAGTTTATTGACTCAGAAATAAACCACAGTTTTCTTTAAATGCATGATTATGACCTAATGAGGTAGAAAAGTGAGGCTGTTACACACGTCCACCAGCGCCATCTCCTGGGTAAGCACTGCATCACAGTAACACCAGAGTATAAGACTCCTCCTTCAGGCTTCAGAGCATCTGAGGAGAATTATTGATTGTTTTTATTTTGCATCAATGCTCTCTGCCTACCCGACACCGAGCCTGATTCAAACCTAACAGGAAAACAACACAGAGGAGATGATCCTCGGATTACTCGTCGCACCGCTCCACACATGACAGACGTAACATGACAAAACCAACACGGCAGACGGCAGACGCATCGAGAGTGTGAGGAGGTGGAAATGTGACAGCTGAGGAGAAAGGTGTAGAGGATGTGACAGGGAGGATTCTGGTTTCTAAATATGAGGTGCACAGAAACGTCTGCTCTTCTACCTGACAGAAGAATGAGTGCTTTTACAAACTGCACCTCGATTGTTCCCACAAGGACGATACACACAGCATACAGGTTTAGCTGAATGCAGCTGCAGACTCTCTCACATACTTGCACCATGACTGGAATAGTTTGGACCTTTGACATACTTAAACTGTTTGCAGATCAGCAATCAGAGCGTTACATAACTCCAGAAATCCTGCTCTAAATCAGACTCTTTGTTTATTATTACTCGTTTGGCTCCATGTGCACTCACTGTAAAAAAAAACAAATGACCTACTGCCTGCGTGTAAACACGTTAACCTCTCCCTCGCTCTGTGCACGTGATCCGACCCTCACAGCCCGGAGTGCTGTAGAGAACTCAGCAGATAACGGTTTTATAGAGACGACAGAGCTGCAGCTTTAGGAGGAGGAACAGCTGCAGGTACACCGTGTCTCTTTGCTGCATGCACTGAATGAAAAGGTAGAGAGGCGGTCACATGCTGCTCTCTTCACTGAGACTGTTCCACTGAATCTGTGCAACCCTGTTCCTGAAACACTGAACGCTCCTGAAGATTAAAACAAACAGATTTGATTGATAGAAGCTAAAAAACAAAGAGAGTTAACTCTATTTTTAAATAGTCTTGGCGTAAGAGATAATAATAATGATTTAAAGAGCTCATATTACCCCTCTAGAACTCTACGCTCCCAACATGCAGGCCTGCTCATCGTACCTAAAGTCTCTAAAAGTAGTATGGGAGGTAGAGCCTTCAGTTATCAGGCCCCTCTCCTTTGGAATCATCTACCAGTCAGGGTCCGGGAGGAAGACACCCTCTCTACTTTTAAGAGTAGGCTTCAAACTTTCCTTTTTAATAAAGCTTATAGTTAGAGCTGGATCAGGCTTGGACCAGCTCTTAGTTATGCTGCTATAGGCTTAGACTGACACACTGGGATCCTATCTTTCCCTCTCTCTCCTCTCTCTGCCTGTCCCTTACTTTAACTCTTCCTGTTCCATTAAAGTTACTAACCATAGACCTTTCTGGAGTCCCTGAGCTCCCTTGTCTCGTAGGTTCCTCTGGATCTCTGCTGCTGTGGACGTGCCAGACTCCAGCTGCTACAACTACTACTATCCGTCTCCCCACTATCATCTCTCAATTCAATTCAATTTGCTTTATTGGCAGAAACAAAGACATGTTGTTGCCAAAGCACATAAGATTCATACACATACATTCCATATTATATATATTACATATTTTATACGCATTAATGAACGATGGTGTCATCCATACAGCATATCTCAATGTCCTCACTTGATGCGATATGCTCATAAAACCTTCACCTAAAATCAAATATTATGGGATGATGTGTCCCTCAGGCTGTTCTCTCTCTCTCTCTCCCTCTCTCTCTCTCTCTCTCTCTCTCTCTCTCTCTCCCTCTCTCTCTCTCCCTCTCTCTCTCTCTCTCTCTCTCTCTCTCTCTCTCTCTCTCTCTCTCTCTCTCTCTCTCTCTCCTCTCTCCCTCTCTCCCCTCTCCTCTCTCCCTCTCTCCCTCTCTCTCTCCCCCACGCCCTCTCTCTCTCTCCCTCTCCCTCTCCCTCTCTCTCTCCCTCCCTCTCTCTCCCTCTCTCTCCCTCTCCCTCCCTCTCCCCTCCCTCTCTCTAACTGTCTCTCTCTAACTCCCTCTCTCCCTCTCTATCTCCCTCTCTAACTCCCTCTCTCTCTCTAACTCCCTCTCTACAACACGGTCTCAGCAGATGTGTGTCTAACATGAGTCTGGTCCTGCTGGAGGTTTCTGCCTGTTAAAGGAAGTTTGTCCTTGCCACTGTAACTTGCTAAATGCTGCAAAGTGCTCTGCTCATGGTGGATTAAGATGAGATCAGACTCAGTCCTGTCTGTAAGATGGGACTGGATCTGATCCAGTCTTGATGTTGGGTCTTTGTTAATAATAGAGCATAGAGTACGGTCTAGACCTGCTCTGTTTGGAAAGAGTCTGAGGATTTGTGCACAAATAAAGCATCATAACAGACAGGTTCAGGAGGATTGTATGAGTGTAAAACCAGTCTGCATCACAAGCAATCAAAAAAGCTTCCCTCCATCAAAACAGACGAGTTCAACAGGCTGAAAATAGAAACACAAATTGCATCCTCTGCGTTCAAAAGGCCACGAGCTCGTCACAGCCGAGCCATGACGGGCCTCCTCTCCTCCTGCGTCTCTGGGAGTCTGACAGATGGGATTCAGGGGCAGAGTCCAGTGCACTTCAGCCTCCCCACCTCTCAGATAAACACCTCATTAGTCCTCGGCGGAGTCTGGCCTCAGAAACAGCTGCCCCTGCCAACACCAGGTTTACATGTCGCAGGAGCCATTTCCCCGAGCTAACCAGAGCTTTCTGCAACACAAAGCCGGACTGCGACTGTTTGTGGTGCGAGTCCTCGTCTCTGTTTGTTTCCCGGATCCTTTCTTCTTCTGAGGCAGGGAGCAGCTGGGTTATCTCGACAGCTGTGGCCAGACGTAACGAGGCAGGGGGTGATTTCACACAACGGAGTCCAGATCTACATTTGTGATGCTCACATGCCAACACAAACAGAAGACAGTTTGTTGTTTCCACGAATACGGCCCCACCTCCCTGCGTTCAGCTACGACTATGAAAGAAACTCCACTCTTGGATTAGATCGCCATTTAGCCTTCAGCTGTCTGGAGAAAATACTGTCTCCTTCTCTTTTTTTCATTTTTTCATCACTCCAGCCAGCCAGCTCTGAGCAACAGACAATGTTCCCCCGCCTCAGAAGTTCACCCAATCAAGATGACTAAGCTCAGAGAGGCGGAATTCCTGCGCCTTTAGGGAGGTGTAACATCCTCTCACTAACTTAAAATAAAAACACAACACCAGGCTTCCTTACAAGAGCCGCTCTCATCCAAGATTCTGTCATAAAAAGAGCAGCGCCGCATTCATCAGCAGCCTCCAGCGCCACTCCAGCTTCTACGTGCGAGGGGACAAAGTGAGGGGAACAGAAGTGGAACAATCAGAAGCAGCTCTCTGTCTGCTCACCTGCAGCACTGATGTGGAGACGCTCTCCAGGCCGGCTGCTTGATTAAACACTCGAACGTGACCCAACACACCTGTAGTTATAAAGCTTATAGTTAAACTGGATCAGGCTTGGACCAGCTCTTAGTTATGCTGCTATAGGCTCAGACTGACACACTGGGATCCTATCTTTCCCTCTCTCTCCTCTCTCTGCCTGTCTCTCACTTTATCTCTTCCTGTCCCATTAAAGTTACTAACCATAGACCTTTCTGGAGTCCCTGAGCTCCCTTGTCTCGTAGGTTCCTCCTTATCTCCTCTCTCCTTAGATCCTCTCTCCTCAGCTCCTCTCACCTTATCTCCTGTTTCCTTAGTTCCTTTCTCCTTATCTCCTCTTTCCTTATCTTCTTTCTCTCCTTAGCTCCTCTCTCCTTAGCTCCTCTCTCCTTAGCTCCTCTCTCCTTAGCTCCTCTCTCCTCAGCTCCTCTCTCCTCAGCTCCTCTCACCTTATCTCCTCTTTCCTTAGTTCCTTTCTCCTTATCTCCTCTTTCTCTCCTTAGCTACTCTCTCCTTAGCTCCTCTCTCCTTAGCTACTCTCTCCTTAGCTACTCTCTCCTTAGCTCCTCTCTCCTTAGCTACTCTCTCCTTAGCTCCTCTCTCCTTAGCTACTCTCTCCTTAGCTACTCTCTCCTTAGCTCCTCTCTCTTTAGCTCCTCTCTCCTTAGCTACTCTCTCCTTAGCTACTCTCTCCTTAGCTCCTCTCACCTTATCTCCTCTTTCCTTATCTTCTTTCTCTCCTTAGCTACTCTCTCCTTAGCTCCTCTCTCCTTAGCTACTCTCTTCTTAGCTCCTTTCGTCTTAGCTCCTCTCTCCTTAGCTCCTCTCGCCTTAGCTCCTCTCGCCTTAGCTACTCTCTCCATAGCTCCTCTCTCCTTAGCTACTCTCTCTTTTTTAGCTCCTCTCTCCTTAGCTACTCTCTCCTTAGCTACTCTCTCCTTAGCTCCTTTCGTCTTAGCTCCTCTCGCCTTAGCTACTCTCTCCATAGCTCCTCTCTCCTTAGCTACTCTCTCCTTAGCTCCTCTCTCTTTTTTAGCTCCTCTCTCCTTAGCTACTCTCTCCTTAGCTACTCTCTCCTTAGCTCCTCTCACCTCATCTCCTCTTTCCTTATCTTCTTTCTCTCCTTAGCTACTCTCTCCTTAGCTCCTCTCTCCTTAGCTCCTCTCTCCTTAGCTCCTCTCTCCTTAGCTACTCTCTCCTTAGCTACTCTCTCCTTAGCTCCTCTCTCCTTAGCTACTCTCTCCTTAGCTCCTCTCTCCTTAGCTCCTCTCTCCTTAGCTACTCTCTCCTTAGCTCCTCTCGCCTTAGCTCCTCTCGCCTTAGCTACTCTCTCTTTAGCTCCTCTCTCCTTAGATCCTCTCTCCTCAGCTCCTCTCTCCTTAGCTCCTCTCACCTTATCTCCTCTTTCCTTATCTTCTTTCTCTCCTTAGCTACTCTCTCCTTAGCTCCTCTCTCCTTAGCTACTCTCTCCTTAGCTCCTCTCTCCTTAGCTCCTCTCTCCTTAGCTACTCTCTTCTTAGCTCCTTTCGTCTTAGCTCCTCTCGTCTTAGCTCCTCTCGCCTTAGCTACTCTCTCCATAGCTCCTCTCTCTTTAGCTCCTCTCTCCTTAGCTACTCTCTCCTTAGCTACTCTCTCCTTAGCTCCTCTCACCTTATCTCCTCTTTCCTTATCCTCTTTCTCTCCTTAGCTACTCTCTCCTTAGCTCCTCTCTCCTTAGCTACTCTCTTCTTAGCTCCTTTCGTCTTAGCTCCTCTCGTCTTAGCTCCTCTCGCCTTAGCTCCTCTCACCTTAGCTACTCTCTCCATAGCTCCTCTCTCCTTATCCCTTACTTTAACTCTTCCTGTCCCATTAAAGTTACTAACCATAGTCCTTTCTGGAGTCCCTGAGCTCCCTTGTCTCGTAGGTTCCTCTGGATCTCTGCTGCTGTGGACGTGCCAGACTCCAGCTGCTACAACTACTACTATCCGTCTCCCCACTATCCTCTCTCTCTCTCTTCATCTCCCTCTATCCCTCTCTCCAACACGGTCTCAGCAGATGTGTGTCTAACATGAGTCTGGTCCTGCTGGAGGTTTCTGCCTGTTAAAGGAAGTTTGTCCTTGCCTCTGTAACTTGCTAAATGCTTCAAAGTGCTCTGCTCATGGTGGAAAGCTAACTAGTCTCATGCATGTAAGGCTGAACGGATGAGGCACACACACTGATCTTGCTTTGAGGGTTTATTTCTGCAGCTTCCTGACCTCAGATATCTGCAGTGAGTCTGAGGATGGACTCAGATATCAGTTAAAAGCTTTTTCCCTCCACAAAAGGAACAATCTGAGACAAATCACAGAGCGGCTGTTCGCCGTAAAGTACCTCCGTCTCTGTACCTCACAAACAAAACCTGCAATGCTGCTACATCCAGAGAGAGCGCTGAAATCTTTGCAGCCTCCCTAAAAACACAATGCACCGGGGTGACACAGGCAACAACAGAATGAGATCGCTTTCTGCTCAATAAAGACTCTCAGGTCATGAAAAATTTAACAGCCAGCTCCACAGAGCGCCGGCTGAAAATAAGCTGCTGCTGCTTATAGTGCATTTCTTGGACAGCCGGAGTGACTGTAGCATTTTCTTTTCTATGACCTGGAGAGGAGACGCTTCCTGCGAGCTGGGAGAGGAGAAACTGCAGACTTTAAGATTCTGAAAGTCTGAAGTCTGAAGAGGGTGATTTACAGATTCTCTTTCAGGGTTCCAAACACTTTTTTCATGGTCAAATTGAAGGACTTTACAAGGACTTTAAGGTTGATTTTCAAACTTTTCAAGACACACAGTAAGAGAGGGATGAAGATTTGCACTGGGTGGGTCAAATTATATCAGCTTTAGTCATGTCATTTTAAGACCTTAACAGGGCACATCAGCCTAATGCAGGAGACATCATGTGGAATATATATGATTACAATTTCAAGCATTTACAAGCACTTAGACCCAAAACTCAAGCATTTTTTCAAACCTTGAAAACACAACATTAAAAGGCAAGCATTTTCAAGGATGTCAAGCACCCGCACGAACCCTGCTGTTTATTTCAGTCGCAGGGGGGGATTCCCTGAGCGTTGCACAACCACACCACAGGATGAACGCATGCAGAAACACATTGCTGAAACCCTCTAAACATTCAAGACTGTTTGCAACACGCAGCTCAAAACATCACCTTCGCATCACGAGTGAAACCTCGCTCTGTTTGCAGACGACAGGGCGGTGTCGCCGGACTGAATCCAAGCCTCGCCGCTGCATCATCACAAACAAATAACCAGCGGTGAAGTGTAACTAAAAACATTTACCGAAGCAGGACGATTTACTGAGTTATTCCCATGCCGTGAATTTTATGCTCTAGCAGTTTGACTCCACTAAATCGGTTTGCAAACTAAAAAGAGACTTCAGGAGATTTGAGGCCGAATTATCCCGACTCATCCTCCGAACAATCAGAGCGGGACTCTGGTTTGTTCTCTTCATGTTGGGATCAAGTGAGAGGATTACAGATCACATCACCCGCAGTTTAGCTCGTCAAAGTCTTGTTTTCGTCATGAAAAATGAGTCGTTGACGAACATTTATCGTCATAAATTTCATTAACGAAATGAACACTGGATCTAACAAACAAATACTCGTCTGTTCTTCTCAAGGCATATCTTTCTTAATGATATTTAAATGTTCTTCTCTTGTTACTTAACATATTTATGGTTTCAGTTGTGTTTGGATGTCTGTAGTTATTCAAGATGGCGACTCACACATGTTCTGGCGAGTCTGAGGAGGAGCATGTCGGCATGAAAGCTGTTTTACGTAGCTGTACTTTATTTCCCGTTTGAGGCTTCCTCTGATTTCACTCCGTCCCACCTGTTGGTGATTTAAACACCCTTCAGTCCACCTGTCTCCTGCTTCATACCGCTCTTTTGTCCCTGACTTGATGTCAGTGTAAACGCAGGTTCCCCCTCTATGATGTGTCATGAATAAGTAAAGGTTGAGTGATGGATTGAAGTGGGACAACCCTTCCTTCTATCTACAGCCCCTTCCCCGTCGCTGCTCTGAACCCTCGTTGTTTTGAACCTCTCGTTCAGGAGCTGGAAGTGTCTTCAGTGTGAAGAGTTTTCAGGTCAGTGCTGCATCCACACGGCAGACTATAATCCGGACGTCTCTTAAAGCCGAGCTGACACCATGTTGTTGTTATGATGGATGTGTCACGGCTGTTTCAAGTTTCACAACAAAGCGGGAGGATGTCAGGAGCATGAACTGGTTTTTAAACGACTCAGGTGAGGACGTCTGACTGGATTAAGCGTGACACATTATTATCATTACAGTAATTAGATCTTTGAAACAGCAGCAGGCTCTGAACGATCACAAACAAAGCTTTCTGACCCTTTATGTTGTGCCGTAATGAAAAGGCTTTTAGGCCGAACAAAGGAACATGCAAGAGGCACGCAGGAAAGAATTAAGCTCCCTCCCAGCCCGGCTCACACGTACAATAATCCTGCTGTGAATCACCTCTTTGTCCGAGGCAGAGTCACCACAGTCACAGCGGCTGGGCTTCAGCAGGGGCTGCCTTGGCAAAGCCAGAGCGGCTTTAAACCAGGACCAAACAGAGCCAGCACCACGGCCAAGGGCAGTCCTTAAAACTGGGAGCCACAAATCTATAGAAGCTCCACTCCAAAATGCAAATGTCGTGTTTTGCATATTCTTTCTGTTGAGCTGTGTCAAATTCCAACATGCACCAGCCCTCAGAGGGACTTTCACTTCCCCGTATTGTCCTCTTAGAGAACATGCTGACTCCAGCACTCGTGCAACACCTCCGATTCAGAGGCATCAGACTGCAGAATCCTGTTCCGTGCATACAAACACAAATCAGTCCGTGTTACACCTTCACTGATGTCTGGAGTTGAAGATCCCTGCAGGCTGAGACAGAATCACCTGCAGCTGACCGGCTGAGGATGAACCGTATCACCGCAGAACCACATGCAGGAGGAACTCGTTCCTCCTACAGCGCTGGAAACGTCTGCTTCCATCAGAAACTCTTCGACACGATAAAGAAACTTTGGAGGAGGATTTAAAACCACAGAAGCACTTTACATCGTTTGTTATTTTACCTCCGGAGCCACAGACGATATTATGCAACAGCTTTTTTAGAAGTGTGGCTGAAAACTGGACAAATTTAACACTGGACTATAATCGTCCTTCCTCCACTTTTACCTCTTTTCGACCAACGTGAACTGGGTTGTATTTCCCGGCTGGTGCTCGAGGCTAAGATGACAACATAGAAGGAGACAGACAGGCTGGCATCATTACGTGTGGCACCACAGTTAGCCTGTTAGCATGAAGGAGATTCCTCTTGTGCTGTTTTTGATCAAGCTTTGAAGGAGACGAGCTCTAGAGACAAAGAGGATTCAAAACGTCTGAAACGCTCGACTTCAAGCAAGAAGACAGATTTTAAAGTCATGTCAGAGATGGACCGGTGTTCCAGTTTAAAGAGCGACCCTATTAACTGAAGACTCTCAGCCGGATGCATCCCTCACAAACGTCTTTAGACGATCATTAAATATCTGATGAGGATATTTGGAGAATAAAAACTAAACTAGGATGCATTCCCGAGGACTCCTTCTGTGTTTCAACAGCTGTTGTAAACTCCACAAACACTGACACGTTCAGCTGAAGGTCTCCAGTTTACAGGGTCACTCTTCAGACTGGAACACCGGGAGCTGACAGACGCATTCACACTATCAGACTCAGAGAAGACCGATGTTCAGGAGGTATTAAACCAAGAGAATCACAGGTGTGTGTGATGTTATTGTGGACTGAGGGTACTCGTTCATCATTGCAGGCCCCGCCCCCAAAGTTCCTGGACCTTTGCAAAGTACAGGGAGAGATTAACTACCCAGGAACTAAAGTTAGACCCTGGTTCCTGCTGCTGAAGGGTGCGTAGTTCCTTCATGAGTCATCACACACCTGTAGGGTGTGTGATGTTTCAGGTGTAACATCCACACGCTGAGGAGGAAACACTCAGTGAGCATAATGAAAGTCTGTCCTTGTTGCAGACTAATTTAGTGTTGGTGCGTGGAGCAGATGCTCCGTCTACACCGAGCAGTAAAATAAGTGAATGCTCCTCAAGCATCGATAGAGCCAGATGACTCAGAGCGGCGCTGTAATAAAAAATACAACTAATGCTTCGACATGAAACGGGGGAAAGTCAGCGTTAGAGCTTCAGTCCTGTCAGCGCTTACCGAACCAGAGAGAGGAGGAGAGAGGAGGAGAGAGGAGACACTCTGAGGAGAGAGGAGTGAGAGAGGAGCTGCAGTCTGCGCCTGCACGCTCACAGTGTTTCTGCTCATGACAATCTGAATGCTATTGTCTCCCTGTGACACAGCCGACCCGTTATGTAACCACAAAACACCATGCAGCTCGAGTCAGGACGCAGGAGGCTGAAGCAGGTCAGGAGAAAGTGATCGCAGCTTAATGACACTGCTAACGCGTCTATTAGCGGGCGGTGGGATAGTTTGATTAACCACAAGCGTAGCATCGTTAGCGCTAAAGTGACGGACTACAAATCACAACAAGAGCGCTCACATCTACGTCATGAATCAGAGATCTGTAACTTTGCAGCTTGACTCTGAAATCCTCCCTCAGACAACACCACCGCTCTGAATCAGGGATCCACCGAAATGAAAATTCATGGCCAAAACCGAAACCCGAAAGAAATGATTAGGCCAATTATTAGTACCATTGCATTTATGGCTCTGACTGTGTGCTAACCTCACTAACATCAAGGATCTCATTGAACATATCAGACACAGAGGGTGCGTCCCCCTCATCTGGTTCAGAGAGACGAGACATTTTTTCTGCGCCCTGCTCTCCTTCCTGCGCTGTGCACTTCTCCGTCTCCAAGCGGGTTCTCCACATCCATGGCGGCCTGGATCATTTCTTGTGCGCGCTGCTTTATTCCCACGCCCAAGTAATGATCTTTATAACGTGGATCAAGTACAGTCGCGATGAGGGGCAGAGGATCCGAATAGATCTCAGTGAAAGAGTGTACTTTTCAGTGTTTTCACTCCGAGGTTCCTCTCAACCTCTTTGCTTTGAAGACGATTTAGTGCTGCGATTAAAGGAAGAACGGATGCAGACATGTTGGCCCTTATCCAGACCATGATCCAGACCATGATCCAGGCCATGATCCAGGCCATGATCCAGACCATGATCCAGACCATGATCCAGACCATTATCCAGACCATGATCCAGACCATGATCCAGACAAGCGCATACTGTCTGCCGTCTTTGCTTGCGTCATCACAACCTTCTGTTACGGCCGTGAAATGTCTTTCTGCCGAAAAACGAAAATGCACTTCTGGGCCATTTTCGGGCGAAAATATTCGGTTGCCGAATTTTCGCTGCATCCCTACTTCTCATGTTTATGCAAAAATCCTCAGACTCTTTCCAAACAGAGCAGGTCTAGACTGTACTCTATGTTCTATTATTAACAAAGACACAACATCAAGACCGGATCAGATCCAGTCTCATCTTACAGACAGGACTCAGTCTGATCTCATCTTAATCCACCATGAGCAGAGCACTTTGCAGCATTTAGCAAGTTACAGTGGCAAGGACAAACTTCCTTTAACAGGCAGAAACCTCCAGCAGGACCAGACTCATGTTAGACACACATCTGCTGAGACCGTGTTGGAGAGAGGGATAGAGGGAGATGAAGAGAGAGAGAGAGAGAACATTTTCAGTGGCTGAATTTTCGGTGCATCCCTACTCTGAATATTTACTTCCTCTCACAGCTTGTTTATTCCGTTCTCCGTGTACCACCGTCGTGCGACGTGGATTCAGGGTGAGACCGATCAGTCGGGCTCCTTCTCTGCGTATAATTCAATAACACAACCTAACAAAGCATAACATCAAAACAACAGCTCGCAGTCTGTGTTTCTGGAAACTCATTATCACGCTCATCAAATCAGAAGACGGAGCTCGTCTCGGTGCGTTTGAACGAGAACAAAAGTGACATTTAGAGGAAGTTCACGCTGGAACAAAAGGGTGAGGGCATGCCGGTGTTGTAGTCGAGTCCGAGTCGAGTCCAGAGTCCTTAGTGTTCGAGTCATTGGTAATATTATTTATTATAAGGAAGGCGGCTGCTTTAATCCAAACCTGGGCTGACTCTGTGGGACCCTCTGGACGTGTTTCATTAACATCAGAGCTCTTTCATGGAGATAAATATTAAGGATGGGCATTTCAAGCCAAAATACTCCTCTACAGATGTCTGTTAAAGTTTGAGCTTGTCTCTTTCATTGATGAGTCTCTTAAATATCCAACATGTTGCTCTCGCTGCGTTGACTGTGAGATCTCTGAAAGAAACACACACGGCTGTTAGAGTGTCTCTATCCTGACGTGAACATGCATGCAGGCGAACACACGGACAGCTCTAAAATCTAACATTCAAACAGCCTGTATCAATATATAAGCCTGAGTCCTAATGCAGTCGATGTTTGAGTCAGAGTCCAAGTTCAAGTCCGAGTCATCAGTGCTCGAGTCCAAAGTCCTGCAAAACGGGACTGGAGTCGGACAACACCGAGCCATGCGTGTGAGATGTTGATATATAAGGAGTGAGTGTTGCATAAAAAAGGAATGAACCTACCTTCATCTCTCTATGAGTCCTCTAGGTGACCAGTGTGACGAAACCCAGGCTGAAAAACAGAGGTGAGAGAGGCGGTTAGGCATCACAGACAACTTCAGTCTGCCACAACAAGATGACATCACTAGTTCTGGATTCGATGACAGAGCCGGGGCGCTCGGAAAAAAAAGGCAATGCACATGTTACCTCATCCTGTGGAGAGGTAACAGAGCTTCATTTGCTGCAATAATCCCACCAAGTAATGCATTCCCCAAAATGTCTGTGTTGCAAAGTAACCCGTGGCAGGCTGCTGGCAGAGCCCTCAAAGCCGTTTATGTAATGCAGAGCTGCAGAGGAGCCGAGCTGTGCAGGTCTGTGGACAAAGAGGAGGTCTGCACGGAGGCTCGGATGATTAAGAGGTTAAAGATACAGTAAAAAGGCGCACGGTGCTCGGGTCTGTGAGCGCGGCAGCGTGGTGCTCCTGCTGTCTGCAGCGCACTGACTGACTGACTGACTACAGCAGAGGATGACGCCATTTCTGTAACAGTCGTCTGAGACGGGGTGAGCGCACAAACACTGTTAAAATGAGAACTGCACAGCTGGCACTGTGGTCGAGATTCACCCTGATCTGTGGAAGACTCTCTCTTTGTTGCAGCAGTTCATTTTCACTTCCCCTCCTTGTCTGTGTGTCTGCAGAGAGTGCAGCCGACAGCAGAACCTATGGGGGTCCGTTTGTGCCAAAAATATGTCATCGTGCGCGCTGTCTATGTCTACTGAACATGTGAGAAGACATTTGTCTATGTCCATGGAACTTTGAACTGTCCTTGTGTCATTTGACTTTGTCATTACATCGTGTCGTGATGATGTAATGACAGAGTGTCATTATGATGTGTGTTATGGTTTGTTGTCTTGATGTGTAGTTTGGTAATGTCTAATAACGTCTTGTTTGACAGCGTCTTTACGTCGTCACTATGTGTTGTTGCTACGTGTCGTCTTGATGTGTCTTTGACAAAGTCGTTGCATTATGTATTGTAACATTTAAATTAATTCTGATCACTCTGACTAATCTTTGCTGGTATTATTGTTTATTTAATATATATAATTTTTTTTTTCGAACAAATTTTTATTTAAGGTTGTACACATAGTATGTTACAGAGTCTGTTTAGAAGAAATTAAATGAGAAAACATTAGAACTCGGCAGGCATTTCCAGGCAGGCAGTCATAGATAGGTTCCTAGTTTTGGTCTCATCCACACAAAGAAACAAGGAGGGAAAGACCCCCCCTCAAGTTACTCTATCATAATTGTTTGGCAGTTGAAGGTGCTTAATTACAGGAGCTATTTAATATTTTAAATAAAGTATACACTTCTATATTTTGACTTTTATTCCGATTGTTCTTGTTAATAGGCTATGATGCATGAAAAATAAATTAGTGTTAGGGGACAATACACATCAAGACGACACATAGCAACGACGTTGTCAAACGACACATAGTAACTACACATCAAGACGACACGTAGTAACAACACATAGTGACGCTGTCAAACAAGACGTTATTAGACATTGCCAAACTGCACATCAAGACAACAAACAATAACACACATCATAATGACACTTTGTCAAATGACACGTCCTGACTAGGGATGCACCGATCCTACTTTTTAGGTGATACCGATATCGAAACCTGGGCTTCGGTATCTGCCGATACTGATACTAGCCGATCCGATCCTGGTATTGATTTAACAATCTCTATTCCTTGATGTGAGGATAGAATCGTGTTTTAGCAACTTCAGGCTTTTCTGTCTTGATGGTGAACTGTACCTGTGTTCAAAGTGCTAAACCAGAGGCTGGAATCCCTTAACTTCAAGGATCCAGAACAATTAAATCCAATAACCTGTCCGTGTTTTCACACTTTGAATCCATTAATAGAAGGTTTCTTCCTTCTTTGCAGTCGGCTACAGCTGACGTAAACTTCCTCCTTTGGGCTCCTTTTTTTTTTTTCAGCTCGGCTGCCATCCGTCGAAACATTACCGCCGGAGTTGTTAGCAAAAGAAGTATGAAATGCAGCTAAACTGCAGAGCCTCTGTAGTTATCCTCCATCATGCTCCACCTGGCTAAAGATGCACAGACGTGGGCGCGGACTTGGCCTACTGGTTAAGTTGCGCGCCCATGTAGAGGGCGGCCCGGGTTTGAATCCAGCCTGTGGCTCCTTTGCCGCATGTCATTTCCCCACTCTCTCCCAGTTTCCTACACTGTCCACTGTCCTCTCCGCTATCAATAAAGGTGTAAAAGACCAAAAATATAACTTCAAAAAATAAAGATGCAAAGAGGACGCTACTGACGTGGCTGTTGTAAACACAGGAAAGCATAGAACTGACATGAATAGATCTGCCATGTGGATCAGCACTATATATCGGCCCCTTGTCACCGATATCCGATCTAGCTTTTTGGGTCCTAATCATGACGACACGATGTAATGACAAAGTCAAATGACACAAGGACAGCTCAACGTTCCATGGACATAGACAAATGTCTTGATGGTGAAGCAGCGTTTAGTCATTATGCACCACATATCTGGAACACACTCCCTGAAAGCTGCAGGTCTGCTCCAACTCTCACCTCTTTTAAATCCAAGATTAAGACTTTTTTATTTGCCACTGCCTCCCTATCTTAGCTCATTTTAACTCACTTTAAATAAAACATGTGATGTAATTTTTAATATATTTCTAATTTTCCACTTTTTTTCTGTTTTATTATATTTGTCATTTTAATTGTGTTCTTTTATGCCTGTCTGATTGTTTCCAATGCTTTTAATGTACAAATAAAGCTGCCTTGCCTTCTCACATGTTCAGTAGACATAGACAGTGTGCATGACGACATATTTTTGGCACAAACGGACCCCCATAGTAACAGCCAGAGCAGCAGCAGCAGCAGCGGCTCTATGAGGATGTCATGTTACAGCCGTGTGCGTAAAAGCAGCCGCGCGAAGTGAGAGTCACACATGCGAGCTTTAAAAGTCACTTCACACAATGTTCCCGGCGTTCCTCTGACTGTTCCCTGCTCCTCACACAGAAACAAACAGAACGCACTTCAGTTCCACAGTCTATGGTTCCAACAAGGTCAAGCTCGAGGAGGACTTCAGCGACATCACGCACAACATGGTTTATTGTTCCGACAGAAGGTCGCAGCCCTCTGTGGGGAGACAATGTCATCCGCCCCAGACGAGTCCCGCAAGTGAGTGATAGTTGACCACCACAATAACACACTCACACACACACACACACACACACACACTCACACACACACACCGCGTCCCCCTCTCCAACAGCCCCGTAAATAAAGCCTCAGACCTTTCCAACATGTCCAGTCCGGTTCCCAGTTCCACCATCACAGCTTTAACATTAACCCTCTCTGCCTCCTGTCCGGGGTTCAGACAGACCTGATCCCAGACTGAGCTGATCCAGTCCGAGGAAGACTGGAACAACCAACACCGAGCAAGTCACTCCGGAGAGGCGAATGTACGGTGGCCCTGAAGGTCAGCTGAGCAAACATGTCATGAAGGGAAAAAAACATTTCCCCAAATGAAAAATGTCTCAATAATAAAACAAAAATATATTTTTTAATATAAAAATATTTACATTAAAGAAAAACACAAAAATATTTGTTACAGTTAAAAATAAAGTTTCTTAGAAATTGTTTTTTCCCTGCATGAAATATATATTTTTTGCTTTTAGATTAATATTTTCTGAGTCTCATGAAATATTTTTTGGTTTCAAGAATTGTTTTTGCAATTCCTGAACAGTGTTTGGGATTCATTGATTATTTTTGGGGCTTTGAGATTTTTCTAAGTTATTTTCAATCTCATTCATAATTTTGTTTTCTTTTCTTTTATAAAGAAATTTCCATTTCCTTAACATTTTCTTGCAAATCATTACATTTTTAGTTTGTTTTGTGGATTGTTTTTGTCTGCATTTCATACAATATTTGTTTTATTATGTACTGATTTTATCCTTGAATAATTTTTCTTGTGTTGAGAAATGTTTTTCTATATTTTGTGAATCATTTCAATTTAATGACATATTTTACATATATTTTCAAATTATTATGTTTCTGATGGGTTTTTTTGCCGCCCATGATGACATGTATTTTTTTTCATTAATTGATCGTTTCATGAAACTTTGACTTTCCAATATTTTTGTTTACTTGTTTTGTGAATTGTTTTTTTATGCAATTCATAAACTATGTTAACATTTTGTGAGATGATTTTAACCCTTCTTGAAATATTTTTTGAGTAGAGAAATGTTTTTCTACAGTTCCTAAATAAATTAAACTTTTGTAAATTGTTTTTGTTTCATGACATATTTGTGATTTAATAAATGCTGTATAAAATATTTTAGTATTTCCTGAAATGTTTTAGCCATTCATTTAATTTTTGTATGTTTGTTTTGCTAACTTTTTTTCTGCGTTTCATAAAATATTTTTGGGATTTTGAGAGATGATTGTACCCTTCATGAAATAATTTGTGTTGGGAATTTTTTTCAATACATCTTGAAATAAATTTAACTTTTGTAAATTATTTCTGTCTCATGACGCATTTTTTTTCTATTTTAGAAACATTATTTTGTTTTTTTATTGAATAATTTTTGCACTTCCTGAACTTGTACTCCCATTCAGTTTTTTGGATTTGTTTTGTAATTTTTTTTCAGTTTGCTTTTTGTGAATTATTTCTGTTCCATGAAGCATTCTGATATTCCAATATTTGTTTGTTTTATGATATTCTGTCTTATTCCTGATCAGTTTTTACCATTTATTTAAATAAATGTTTTTCTATTTTTGCATTTCTCTAAATATGTTTCCCACTTTGTAAGATAATTACACCCTTCATGAAACATCTTCATGTTTTGTGAATGTTTATTTGCATTCACTGAAACGTTTTTGTGGTCATGAAATGTTGGTGCATTTGACCTTTAGGGCCTCCGTACAAACCACACTGGGGCACAGGCGAAAAGACTAATTTAAAAAATAAATAAATAAATAAAAATTGCACAAATTAGACAAGAACAAGAAACATGTGTAGGATATTTATGAAAAAAGGGGAGATGATTAAAACAGGAACTAACTGCAGGATAAAAACATGTAACAGTGTGTGCAGTTAACCTGTTCAATTCTCTGCTCGACAGAATCCCATCCTACAGCCATGTCACTCTATCCCATCCTCACATACTGTGGTCATGTATGTCCAATATGTTGACCTCAGTGTATTACACACATTACTCAGCAGGTATTTAGAGATAAATCACTTTTAAATCGGAGCTTAATGACAGCAAAGCTCGACGACAACCTCCCGAGGATTCCTCCGCTCAACAACACAACACTCCGGCGGGGCTCGAAACTCTCCAACCCCGGAGGAACACAGCCCGTCCTCGGCTTCATGTCCTGCCTACAGCCTAACTCCCACACTGAGCTGACTTTCTACAGCTTCATTCATTCATTCAACACCGAAAATATCTGCCAGCTTTACTTAACTAGTTAGCTAACGTCAAGGTTGCCTTGGTAGCAGCAGGGAAGTAAGCTAGTGAAAAATGTTCAAAATAGCGATGGCTCTGCAGAACAAAAGCAGGCTTACCGAGGCTGTCAAGTTGAGAAACACTCCTGTTCTTCGACGAAAGTGTATTAGTAATCCATGGGAACATTTAAGTGAGCAATCCGTGGGGTTTAAACGTCGTGGATGTTTGCTGTGGATGGGTAAAAGTCGTTTTCGCAGAGCGCTGCTGCTTTGCCTTGACTAGCTGTCCCTCTAGCTTAGCTCTTTCTGTGATCCTTTCCCCGCCTCCAGAGGATGATTGACACATACATCATCCCGCCCCCAGCACAACGGAGCTCTCTGATTGGACGCCACGGTGGAAGCGAACGCCTAAGCGTCATGTGATTGGCTGAGCTCGGAGAAAAATATCCAAGGTAAGGTGTACAAAGGGACGATGCGTTCATGTAGTGTGGGAAAATTGGCTACTGGGGGAGGTTGATCACAGGTAAAGATAAGATAAGATATACTTTATTTGTCCCCAATTGGGGGAAATTATTTTGTTACAAAGCTTACAACAAAGGACAGGGTAATACAACAATGTACTAACATAGTTAAAAATATATATAATAACAATAATAATAGCAATGACAAGGGTAAAACATAATAAAAGAAAAGAAAAGAAAATAAAGTAAAAATAGAATAAAATATGGAAACTATTACAGATATTATATACACACTATGTACACTTCTATGATAATAGATAAGGTAAGTTATTGCACGATAAAAATTGCACCAGGTTATTTAAAAACAAACCAGACCGGTAGCCAGTGTAAAAGACCTCAGAACTGGTGTGATATGGTCCACTTTTTTGGTCCTTGTTAGGACTCGAGCAGCAGCATTCTGAATGAGCTGCAGCTGTCTGATTGATTTCTTAGGGAGACCTGTAAAGACACCATTACAGTAGTCAAGTCTGCTGAAGATAAATGCATGGACAAGTTTTTCCAAATCCTGCTGAGACATAAACCCTTTAATTCTAGATATATTTTTGAGATGATAGTTGGCTGACTTTGTGATTTGCTTGATGTGGCTGCTGAAATTCAGGTCTGAGTCCATGACTACACCAAGATTTCTAGCTTGGTCTGTAGTTTTTAACATTACTGATTGAAGCTGAGCACTGACATTAAGTCGTTCCTCCTTAGCCCCAAAAAACAATTACCTCCGTTTTGTCTTTGTTTAATTGGAGGAAATTCTGGCACATCCAATCTTTGATTTGCTCAATGCATTTACTGAGTGCCTGTATTGGACCATAGTCCCCTGGAAAAGAATATGTAGTGTAGGGAATATCCGAGAACAAAATTAAACCCAACTGCTCACAACAGCTTCATGAACGACTACTTCATTCATTAATAAAGGCTGTCGCTCAAAATACTGTTTAACACAAGCAAACTGTGCGACAGATGCTCCATTTCACCTGCCACACACACACACACACATGTTTTTCTCCTGTCTGAAACTAAGATCATTCTGGTCCTCTTTTTACGATAAATTATCAAAAGTTTTTTGTAGACCTGTACCTCCCAGCCCCTTAATCTCAATCTTTGGTGTCCCTGAGGACTTAACTCGCTTTTCTGTTAGGGAAAGAAATATTATTGCTTTTGCCTCTCTTGTGGCCCGCAGACGCATTCTTCTACAATGGAAGGATCCTAAACCGCCATCTGAAAATTCCTGGCTACAAGACCTAATGTCCTTCCTTTATTTAGAGAAAATTAAGTTTAGTTCTAGAGGTTGTTCAGATCTTTTTAAAAAGACCTGGGGTCCTTTTATGTCATTTGTAAATTCTATTCCCTCTCTTGAGGACTAATGTGGTGTATGTCTCGTGGGCCAAGTTGTGGAAACTGAATTCAAGATTTTGTTTGAAAGAAATAAATAAGAACATTTTCATTTTATCTATTTATTTGTGTATTTATTACTATTATTTTTGTTTGTTTGTTTGTTTGTTTGTTTGTTTGTTTGTTTGTTTTTGTTGTTGTTTGTTTTATGTATTATATCTTCTTTCTGATCCGTGAGTACTTCCTGTTTTCTTATTCTCAAAACACGTTGGATTGGACACTAGTGGTTGTCATTGTATGATGTGTTCTTGTTTGTCTGTAAAATATAAAACTGGGTAACATGCACTTTTTGAATGATGTATACAGCAGAAAAACCTCATAAGAAATATATATATAAAAAAAAAAAAAGTCTGTCCAAGGAGACATTGAACGCAGCATAACACTGGGTGGTTCTCGCATTGCAACGTTAAAAACACTGAAAAACTACAACCCCCATGTTCTGACTCTAGGTCTCTGTCTTACAAACTGAGCCAGCAGCTCATATATGTGTAGTTTTGATTTACTAAAGGGCAATAAACTTTAACCGGTCAATGAAGCAATGTAACTGCAAGTCACAGTGAGCCAGGCACCCATGTTGTACCGAGCTGCTGCACTGCGCATGCTCTGAAAGGAAACTGAAGCATATAAATGTAGCTAGCTTGATTTCAACGGTTACTGTCATTACGCAGCGCGAGCCATGCTAGCCGAGCATTAGTGAGCTTCACACGGACTGAAAATGACCTTAAAGAGGGGGTTTGATGGTCGTAACGCGGGCCTTATTCGACTACAGCTGTAAAGGAAGATTTTTATTTGGGAAAGAAAAGAAGGAATGATCTTCCGGCGCGTTAACGTTAGTGTGCTAGCGTCAGCTAACTAGCATCGGGGCTAACCGGAAGCTGACAGACCAGGAAGTGAAGGTGGGTGGAGCTGATGACGCAGTCAGGGACCAGACAGTGACAGCAGCACTTTATCTGACTGCTATGAAGCTTGATGTTTGATTAACAGGTGTGTCATTTTACATTTTATATTTACTGTCGTTAAAGCTATCACTTCAATTAGCTCTACTGTCATTCTAGTGAGAAAAAAATGAGTTAAAAAACAAAACTTCCCTTTTCAAAAGCTTGTATTCTTTACTCTTTCACACTGAACTCATTCTATCTTATTTATTTATTGTATTAAAATTAGAATTGTACAATTGTAACCTGAATGTAATGATGCAGTGATGAGCTATTCACAGATAATGGTTTTTGGAGCCCATGCAGTGACTTCCACTACAGAGTCATGCCTGTTTTTAACCAATGTCGCTTAACTAGTTGATATGTTGTCTTATAGAGGGTTTAAATTATTTATAATCCATCAAAATCAATTTTGATCAGCATTTTACCAAACTTTTTGTGTTATACATGTACAGCTACATTAATGTAGTAGTAGGACAGACTGTGATTAATACTGACATCACTTTATGACTTCACCAAAGCAGACCAGATCATCAGAGATAAGAATGAGTGAGTCAGTGCAGTAATATTAAATGCTTACTGTTAGTTTCAGTGATACATTTTGTGTCTAAAATCATTACCCGACACGTACAGGATAATATCACCCAAGATATAGCTTACTACTGAATCCACAGGGGGCGCCAAAATCAACACAACACATGAGCTTTAAGATAAACTGTTATTGATCCCACAAATGGAGAAAAATTGCACGTTCAAGGAGAATTACAGCACAAAATAATTGAGCAATATTTATTCAGGATGGATTAAAATACACAATTAGGGATATAGGAGTCAAAAGAATTACATTACTGCATATTTGTTGACTATTAAAGCTCATGTGAGGCGTTTTTTAGTGGTGATGAATCAGACTGAATTTAATATTGATGCCTTCTTATGCCCCCAGAATTTAATCAAGACCATCACAAATAAAGAGCATCATTTTTATACAATAATTTTTTATGCTTTTAACTGATGCATGCTGCAAAAACATTTTTTTTAAACACTTTATTTCTAAATTTTCACAAAACAGAATTGGCATTAAACAAGTGGTCACAACTTTAAACAAATTACATACTACACAGAATAAATAAATATAAATAAATAGGTTACATATAAAGTTATTGAGTATAAATATATATACGTACACATGCAAAAATGAAAAAAAAAACACTTCAGCTGTAAATGTACAAACAGGGTACATAAATGACTTGCATTCGATTTAAAGGAGATCAAGAAAACAAGGACATTTACATGTACAGACAGGTCTGATTACCACCTCACCTGCAAAATTTCGATATGCCTGCATAATGACAATAAACAATCTTGAATCTTGAATCACACAGACATATGTAGCTATCGACATATGTCGATATATGCATCCAAAAATCATCCTTTTTATTAAAGCTGGGGTTGGTAATCAGATTTAGATACACTTTTTGTCATACTGGTTAAAATTATCTTTATGTGCTGATGGTAATCAATACATAATG
>NC_048275.1:3966851-3993017 GCF_009762535.1 Notolabrus celidotus
TCACATGCGAGCTTTAAAAGTCACTTCACACAATGTTCCCGGCGTTCCTCTGACTGTTCCCTGCTCCTCACACAGAAACAAACAGAACACACTTCAGTTCCACAGTCTATGGTTCCAACAAGGTCAAGCTCGAGGAGGACTTCAGCGACATCACGCACAACATGGTTTATTGTTCCGACAGAAGGTCGCAGCCCTCTGTGGGGAGACAATGTCATCCGCCCCAGACGAGTCCCGCAAGTGAGTGATAGTTGACCACCACAATAACACACTCACACACACACACACACACACACACACACACACACACACATACCGCGTCCCCCTCTCCAACAGCCCCGTAAATAAAGCCTCAGACCTTTCCAACATGTCCAGTCCGGTTCCCAGTTCCACCATCACAGCTTTAACATTAACCCTCTCTGCCTCCTGTCCGGGGTTCAGACAGACCTGATCCCAGACTGAGCTGATCCAGTCCGAGGAAGACTGGAACAACCAACACCGAGCAAGTCACTCCGGAGAGGCGAATGTACGGTGGCCCTGAAGGTCAGCTGAGCAAACATGTCATGAAGGGAAAAAAACATTTCCCCAAATAAAAAATGTCTCAATAATAAAACAAAAATAGATTTTTTAATATAAAAATATTTACATTAAAGAAAAACACAAAAATATTTGTTACAGTTAAAAATAAAGTTTCTTAGAAATTGTTTTTTTCCCTGCATGAAATATATACTTTTTGCTTTTAGGTTAATATTTTCTCAGTCTCATGAAATATTTTTTGGTTTTAAGAATTGTTTTTGCAATTCCTGAACAGTGTTTGGGATTCATTGATTATTTTTAAGGTTTCTAAGTTATTTTCAATCTCATTCATAATTTTGTTTTGTTTTCTTTTATAAAGAAATTTCCATTTCCTGAACATTTTCTTGCAAATCATTTAATTTTTTGTTTGTTTAGTGGATTGTTTTTGTCTGCATTTCATACAATGTTTGTTTTATGTTTGTTGATTTTACCCTTGAAAAATTTTTCTTGTGTTGAGAAATGTTTTTTTTAATGACATATTTTACTGTTATAAAAAAATGTTTTGATGTTCTTTTTAATGATATAAATTCATTTTGCAATTTTTGAACTTTCTTTCGCATTCATATTTGTTTTTATTTGTTAAGTCAAATTATTTTGTTTCTAAGGTTTCTCTTGCCGCTCATGATGACATGTATTTCTTTTACGTTTAATTGATTATGTTTCATGAAACTTTGACTTACCAATATTTTTGTTTGTTTGTTTTGTGAATTTGTTTTTTATGCAATTCATAAACTATGTTAACATTTTGTGAGTTGATTTTAACCCTCCTTGAAATATTTTTTGAGTAGAGAAATGTTTTTCTATAGTTCCTAAAAAAATTAAACTTTTGTAAATTGTTTTTGTTTCATGACATATTTGTGATTTAATAAATGCTGTATAAAATATTTTAGCATTTCCTGAAATGTTTTAGCCATTCATTGAATTTTTTTATGTTTGTTTTGTGAACTTTTTTTCTGCGTTTCATAAAATATTTTTTGGATTTTGAGAGATGATTGTACCCTTCATGAATTTTTTTCAATACATCTTGAAATACATGTAACTTCTCTAAATTATTTCTGTCTCAAGACGTATTTTTTATTTTAGAAACATTATTTAGTTTTTTTATTGAATAATTTTTGCACTTCCTGAACTTTTACTCCCATTCAGTTTTTTGGATTTGTTTTGTAATTTTTTTTCAGTTTGCTTTTTGTGAATTATTTCTGTTCCATGAAGCATTCTGATATTCCAATATTTGTTTTATGATATTCTGTCTTATTCCTGATCAGTTTTTACCATTTATTTAAATAAATGTTTTTCTATTTTTGCATTTCTCTAAACATGTTTCCCCCTTTGTAAGATAATTACACCCTTCATGAAACATCTTCATGTTTTGTGAATGTTTATTTGCATTCACTGAAACGTTTTTGTGGTCATGAAATGTTGGTGCATTTGACCTTTAGGGCCTCCGTACAAACCACACTGGGGCACAGGCGAAAAGACTAATTTGAAAAATAAATAAATAAATAAAAATTGCACAAATTAGACAAGAACAAGAAACATGTGTAGGATATTTATGAAAAGGGGAGATGATTAAAACAGGAACTAACTGCAGGATAAAAACATGTAACAGTGTGTGCAGTTAACCTGTTCAATTCTCTGCTCGACAGAATCCCATCCTACAGCCATGTCACTCTATCCCATCCTCACATACTGTGGTCATGTATGTCCAATATGTTGACCTCAGTGTATTACACACATTACTCAGCAGGTATTTAGAGATAAATCACTTTTAAATCGGAGCTTAATGACAGCAAAGCTCGACGACAACCTCCCGAGGATTCCTCCGCTCAACAACACAACACTCCGGCGGGGCTCGAAACTCTCCAACCCCGGAGGAACACAGCCCGTCCTCGGCTTCATGTCCTGCCTACAGCCTAACTCCCACACTGAGCTGACTTTCTACAGCTTCATTCATTCATTCAACACCGAAAATATCTGCCAGCTTTACTTAACTAGTTAGCTAACGTCAAGGTTGCCTTGGTAGCAGCAGGGAAGTAAGCTAGTGAAAAATGTTCAAAATAGCGATGGCTCTGCAGAACAAAAGCAGGCTTACCGAGGCTGTCAAGTTGAGAAACACTCCTGTTCTTCGACGAAAGTGTATTAGTAATCCATGGGAACATTTAAGTGAGCAATCCGTGGGGTTTAAACGTCGTGGATGTTTGCTGTGGATGGGTAAAAGTCGTTTTCGCAGAGCGCTGCTGCTTTGCCTTGACTAGCTGCCCCTCTAGCTTAGCTCTTTCTGTGATCCTTTCCCCGCCTCCAGAGGATGATTGACACATACATCATCCCGCCCCCAGCACAACGGAGCTCTCTGATTGGACGCCACGGTGGAAGCGAACGCCTAAGCGTCATGTGATTGGCTGAGCTCGGAGAAAAATATCCAAGGTAAGGTGTACAAAGGGACGATGCGTTCATGGAGTGTGGGAACATTGGCTACTGGGGGAGGTTGATCACAGGTAAAGATAAGATAAGATATACTTTATTTGTCCCCAATTGGGGGAAATTCTTTTGTTACAACAGCTTACAACACAGGACAGGGGAATACAACAATGTACTAACATAGTTGAAAAAATATATAATAACAATAATAATAGCAATGACAAGGGTAAAACATAATAAAAGAAAAGAAAAGAAAATAAAGTAAAAATAGAATAAAATATGGAAACTATTACAGATATTATATACACACTATGTACACTTCTATCTGATAAATAGATAAGGTAAGTTATTGCACAATAAAAATTGCACCAGGTTATTTAAAAACAAACCAGACCGGTAGCCAGTGTAAAAGACCTCAGAACTGGAGTGATGTGGTCCACTTTTTTGGTCCTTGTTAGGACTCGAGCAGCAGCATTCTGAATGAGCTGCAGCTGTCTGATTGATTTCTTAGGGAGACCTGTAAAGACACCATTACAGTAGTCAAGTCTGCTGAAGATAAATGCATGGACAAGTTTTTCCAAATCCTGCTGAGACATAAACCCTTTAATTCTAGATATATTTTTGAGATGATAGTCTGACTTTGTGATGTGCTTGATGTGGCTGCTGAAATTCAGGTCTGAGTCCATGACTACACCAAGATTTCTAACTTGGTCTGTAGTTTTTAACATTACTGATTGAAGCTGAGCACTGACATTAAGTCGTTCCTCCTTAGCCCCAAAAAACAATTACCTCCGTTTTGTCTTTGTTTAATTGGAGGAATTTCTGGCACATCCAATCTTTGATTTGCTCAATGCATTTACTGAGTGCCTGTATTGGACCATAGTCCCCTGGAAAAGAATATCTAGTGTAGGAAATATCCGAGTACAAAATTAAACCCAACTGCTCACAACAGCTTCATGAACGACTACTTTATTCATTAATAAAGGCTGTCGCTCAAAATACTGTTTAACACAAGCAAACTGTGCGACAGATGCTCCATTTCACCTGCCACACACACACACACACACACATGTTTTTCTCCTGTCTGAAACTAAGATCATTCTGGTCCTCTTTTTATGATAAATGATCAAAAGTTTTTTGTAGACCTGTACCTCCGAGCCCCTTAATCTCAATCTTTGGTGTCCCTGAGGACTTAACTCGCTTTTCTGTTAGGGAAAGAATTATCATTGCTTTTGCCTCTCTTGTGGCCCGCAGACGCATTCTACTACAATGGAAGGATCCTAAACCGCCATCTGAAAATTCCTGGCTACAAGTCCTAATGTCCTTCCTTTATTTAGAAAAAATTAAGTTTAGTTCTAGAGGTTGTTCAGATCATTTTAAAAAGACCTGGGGTCCTTTTATGTCATTTGTAAATTCTATTCCCTCTCTTGAGGACTAATGTGGTGTATGTCTCGTGGGCCAAGTTGTGGAAACTGAATTCAAGATTTTGTTTGAAAGAAATAAGTAAGAACATTTTCATTTTATCTATTTATTTGTGTATTTATTACTATTATTTTTGTTTGTTTGTTTGTTTGTTTGTTTGTTTGTTTTTGTTGTTGTTTGTTTTATGTATTATATCTTCTTTCTGATCCGTGAGTACTTCCTGTTTTCTTATTCTCAAAACACGTTGGATTGGACACTAGTGGTTGTCATTGTATGATGTGTTCTTGTTTGTCTGTAAAATATAAAACTGGGTAACATGCACTTTTTGAATGATGTATACAGCAGAAAAACCTCATAAAAAATATATATATAAAAAAAAAAAAAGTCTGTCCAAGGAGACATTGAACGCAGCATAACACTGGGTGGTTCTCGCATTGCAACGTTAAAAACACTGAAAAACTACAACCCCCATGTTCTGACTCTAGGTCTCTGTCTTACAAACTGAGCCAGCAGCTCATATATGTGTAGTTTTGATTTACTAAAGGGCAATAAACTTTAACCGGTCAATGAAGCAATGTAACTGCAAGTCACAGTGAGCCAGGCACCCATGTTGTACCGAGCTGCTGCACTGCGCATGCTCTGAAAGGAAACTGAAGCATATAATTGTAGCTAGCTTGATTTCAACGGTTACTGTCATTACGCAGCGCGAGCCATGCTAGCCGAGCATTAGTGAGCTTCACACGGACTTAAAATGACCTTAAAGAGGGGGTTTGATGGTCGTAACGCGGGCCTTACTCGACTACAGCTGTAAAGGAAGCTTTTTATTTGGGAAAGAAAAGAAGGAATGATCTACCGGCGCGTTAACGTTAGTGTGCTAGCGTCAGCTAACTAGCATCGGGGCTAACCGGAAGCTGACAGACCAGGAAGTGAAGGTGGGTGGAGCTGATGACGCAGTCAGGGACCAAACAGTGACAGCAGCACTTTATCTGACTGCTATGAAGCTTGATGTTTGATTAACAGGTGTGTCATTTTACATTTCATATTTATTGTCGTTAAAGCTATCACTTAAATTAGCTCTACTGTCATTCCAGTGAGAAAAAAATGAGTTAAAAAACAAAACTTCCCTTTTCAAAAGCTTGGATTCAGAATCAGAATCAGAATCAGCTTTATTCGCCAAGTATGCTTGAACACACAAGGAATTTGACTTTAGTAAACTGTTCTCTCTTTGTACAAGGCATAAGAATAGGAATAAGAATAAGAACTACAATAAAAAAATAAAATGAATATATAATAACAATAACCTTAGCTATAAATACAAAGAAACAACAAATAGCTTGACTAATATGTACAGGCTAAAATAATATGATAAAGTGCAGTGGTGAGTTGCAGAGGTAGTTTTACATTATAAAATAGAAGTTAAATAATACAAAAAATAGAAATATGGAATTCTGCTTGAGAATTGTTGCATTGTGTATCTACATGTATATTTACAGAGAGTATTTATCTGACAGGTATGACACTGTTATGGTTTAGTGTTCATCAGAGTGACAGCCTGGGGGAAGAAACTGTTCTTATGGCGGGTTGTTTTGGCGCACAGTGATCTGTAGCGCCTGCCGGAGGGGAGGAGTTTGAAGAATTTGTGTCCAGGGTGTGAGGGGTCAGCGGTAATGCTCCCTGCCCGTTTCCTGGCCCGGGACCGGTACAAGTCCTGGATGGGGGGCAGGTCGACACCGATGATTTTTTCTGCAGTCCTTATAGTCCGCTGCAGTCTGTGTTTGTCTAGTTTGGTTGCAGAGCCAAACCAGACAGTGATGGAGGTACACAGAACAGACTGGATGATGGAGGTGTAGAACATGATCAGCAGCTCCTGGGGCAGGTTGAACTTCCTGAGCTGATGCAGGAAGTACATCCTCTGCTGGGCCTTTTTTCTGATTCTTTACTCTTTCACACTTAACTCATTCCATCTTATTTATTTATTGTATTAAAATTAGAATTGTACAATTGTAACCTGAATGTAATGATGCAGTGATGAGCTATTCACAGATAATGGTTTTTGGAGCCCATGCAGTGACTTCCACTACAGAGTCATGCCTGTTTTTAACCAATGTCGCTGAAATTCTCACATAACTAGTTGATATGTTGTCTAATAGAGGGTTTAAATTATTTATAATCCATCAAAATCAGTTTTTATCAGCATTTTAACAAACTTTTTGTGTTATACATGTACAGCTACATTAATGTAGTAGTAGGACAGACTGTGATTAATACTGACATCACTTTATGACTTCACCAAAGCAAACCAGATCATCAGAGATAAGAATGAGTGAGTCAGTGCAGTAATATTAAATGCTCACTGTTAGTTTCAGTGATACATTTTGTGTCTAAAATCATTACCCGATACGTACAGGATGATATCACCCAAGATATAGCTTACTACTGAATCCACAGGGGGCGCCAAAATCAACACAACACATGAGCTTTAAGATAAACTGTTATTGATCCCACAAATGGAGAAAAATTGCACGTTCAAGGAGAATTAAAGCACAAAATAATTGAGCAATGTTTATTCAGGGTGGTTTAAAATACACAATTAGGGATAGGATTCAAAAGAATTACATTAATGCATATTTGTTGACTATTAAAGCTCATGTGAGTCATTTTTTTAGTGTTGATGAATCAGACTGAATTTAATATTGATGCCTTCTTATGCCCCCAGAATTTAATCAAGACCATCACAAATAAAGAGCATCATTTTTATACAATAATTTTTGATGCTTTTAACTGATGCATGCTGCAAAAACATTTTTTTAAACACTTTATTTCTAAATTTTCACAAAACAGAACTGGCATTAAACAAGTGGTCACAACTTGAAACAAATTACATACTACACAGAATAAATAAATATAAATAAATAGGTTACATATAAAGTTATTGAGTATAAATATATATACGTACACATGCAAAAATGAAAAAAAAAACACTTCAGCTGTAAAGGTACAAACAGGGTACATAAATGACTTGCATTCGATTTAAAGGAGATCAAGAAAACAGGGACATTTACATGTACAGACAGGTCTGATTACCACCTCACACAGACATATGTAGCTTTAAGTTGCTCGGAATGACAGCTTCTCAACATAATCGATAAATGCATCCAAAGAAACATCCTTTTTATTAACCCCTTTACACTTTACACAGAAAATAACTGTCACAGAAGGATTCGATCAGCTGTGAAAAGAAAGCAGAATAAAATATATATTAAAAAACAGGCTAAAAACTGCAAATAATATGTGTGTCATGATGGCCACAGGGGGCGCCAAAACCAACGCAATCAGAAAGTTCCTTACTGGAGCTTTAAGTTAATTCTAAGATCATCCAAGAGTGTCGGCTTTTGTCTAACATGACCGTATAAATAATGTCAACTGACAGATGATATGGTTTGGCCTTTATCATTTTTGATATAAGATGTCATTGCACCCTGATTTAGCCGATTCGGCTTGTGGCTCATCCTGCTGAGACCAGATCTAGATGATGTCACATGAGCCTTTCATTAATCTGAGGACTCGGTGATTTCCACAGAGGTTAAGATCGCTGCTTTTATTCCTGCGCCACTCATCCTTAGTCTCAGTGGTTCCCCAGTTCTGTGACAATCATGTGATCCGTGTGTCACCATGCACAAAGACTCTGCAACATGAGTCATGCACAAAGCTCATCACTCAAAGGAAACATTTGATCTGATTTATCAAGAATGTTCTCTAGAAGCCAAACCACGACTCCATACCTGTGGCATGTTTTTAAATATTTCTAACGAATCAAATATTCAAAACAAAAGTCCTCCTGTATCTTTACCTTTTTAAAGAAGCTGAAACAAAGCATGAGGTGGTTTCCTTACTCTTGTTTTGTTCTTTGTCCTCCAGTATAGATTTGAAAAACGTGGAACAATGGACGCCGACTCAAAAGCCACCTCTGAGCGGATCCTGCTGGAACCATACAAGTACCTGTTGCAGCTGCCAGGTGAGTCTTTGTTCAAGCTGTGCATGCTTTGAGGCACAGATTCATTCTATGATTTGTTTATTGGTCACTTCCTCTCAGCAGCAAAGTGACTGACCTAACATCAGGATTTTATTTGGGTAAATGGGACAAGTCCTCGGAGTCTGTGCGAGTTGGGATATCCTCTTTTGGATGGTGTTGCAGTTCATTTTAACGTCTTCAAAGAGTCTTTCATTAAAAGAGAATACCTGCGCTCTGCTCAAGGGTTCCCTCTGTAGTTTTGGCAAAGGTTTACACAAAACTCACTGTTCACATTGTGAATAAAAACACAGGAAGTGGCTTTAAAAAGAAGTCAAATGAGGTCAACGAAAAAAAAAAACCATTGCTTTGAAGGACAGAAAACTTCCTGTGCTGCTTTTAGACCAGCTGCAGGACTCTTCTATCCTGCAGCCAGGTCACGCTACACCTCCACTGTTGCCTAAACAGAGGCTGGCAGAGGCTGCAGGAGTACACACTCTTTCATTTAGTATGGATACTTATTAAAGAGAAGAATGACATTACATGCATGCACACTTTAGAGAGTGTAAGGTGGGGAAATTAAATATATTTGGTTTAAAATGTATGCAGAGTAGGTACGTCTATTTTAAGTAATCTCTCTGATAGATCTTTGGAAATGTTAACGATAATTATTATTTATTTTTATTATAATATTTTATTTACCTTTTGCAATTATTTTTTTCATATACAGAGCTATTTATTTTATTGTATTTCGATGATTATTTTTTTCTTCTATTATTATTATTATTATTTTTTAATTATTAACATTTATTGTCATTTTTTTACCTTTTGTACTTTTTTTGTAATTATTAACATTTATTTTATTGGGGTTTTTTTTATTAACCTTTTGTACTTTTTTATTTCTTGAATATGGACCTAATTATTTTATTGTATTTCCACTATTTATTAATGTATTTTATTTGAAATTATTTTAATTTATTAACATTTATTGTCATTGTTTATTTTTTTAAATATGGACCTATTTATTTTATGGTATTTCCATTATTATTTTTTGCTTCTATTTTTTTTTCTATTTTCTATTTTTTATTTTAAACCATTAACATTTATTATTATTGTCTTTAATGTGGTGTGTGTGTCTGTATCACATGCTAAAGGAGCGGTGTAGAGGCTGTGACAGAGGGCAGAGTAGAGTCACACACAACATGCAGAAAGGAGAAGTGTGACTTCAGCTGCAAATTAACCAAATTCAGTTCCTTCCTGCACGTTTGTGGGAAAGTGTGGACACATTTATAAGTTCTTAAGCGAGTGACCGCTCTGAAACTTTAAGGACATAACTTTACACGGGGCGCTGCTACAGCTCAGAGCATGTCTTTAACAAATAAAGAAACTTTACTTCTCTGCTCTCTTTTAGGGAAACAAGTGAGGACGAAACTCTCGCAGGCTTTTAACCACTGGCTCAACGTCCCGGAGGACAAACTGCAGGTGAGAAATCCTCACTTTAAGCCTCTTAGCATTCAGAGTAGCTGTGAGATGTCGATTGTTGCAGAAGGGTCCAGGGAGGTGAGCTGATGCTGCGCTCATTCTGAAAACAGTTTGTTTTAATGCAGTCAGCGTTCTCTCAGCTGAATGGTTTCTAACTAAGTGTAAATGTAAAGCTTGGATGTTGAGCATAAAGCATCAATGATTTATTACAGGAGGTTTTTCATGCAGCGGAGCATCCAAAGCAGTGTGGTGTAATCTTTTTGTTTGTTTGATCTGCAGGTTTTAAAAAAGGCTTTACTGATTTCATGAATCTCATGTTGGAGGGAGCTGGATGCATTTTGTTTGCCCAGACAGGCAGCCTGTGTCCTCCTGCTGAGTTTTATGTTCTGAGTTACTTAATGCTCAACTGCATTAAACAATTTCAAGCTCCCCGGGGGCACGATGACTCTTTGAACACTTGTGTTTTTGCTGAGCCAGTTTTATCAGGGGGGGGATTCTTCTGGATTTTGAGACTAAACGAGGTCCCTCGCATTAAAAGTGATACCTGTAAACCCTTTAAAACAAGGGTGTAATAATCTCCCTCTCTCTCTTTGTTTCTCTCTCTCTCTTTCTGTTTCTCTCTCTCTCTCCCCCTCTCTCTCTCTCTCTTTGTTTCTCTCTCTCTCTTTCTGTCTCTCTCTCTCTCTCCCTCTCTCTCTCTTTGTTTCTCTCTCTCTCTCTCTCTCTCTCTCTCTCTTTGTTTCTCTCTCTCTCTCTCTCTCTCTCTCTCTCTCTTTCTGTTTCTCTCTCTCTCCTCTCTCTCTCTCTTCTCTCTCTCCTCTCTCTCTCTCCTCCTTTCTGTTTCTCTCTCTCTCTCTCTCTCTCTCTCTCTCTCTCTCTCTCTCCTCTCTCTCTCTCTTCTCTCTCTCTCTCTCTCTCTCTTTCTGTTACTCTCTCTCTCTTGACCCCCAGTGCTCTAATCAAGTGCACAAAACAAAATTTCAGAATTGTTATGTTGCCTTTCCACCAACCGGCCCGGTTTCATACGGTAAACCCTGATCTTGCTCTCGTCTCCACAGCCAACTGTACCCTTCATGGGTTCTTAACACAGGAAGTGTGTTAGCTGTGTAACATAGAACGCCACAGTGGAAGGATTTCACCTGCTGTGGGCGGACAGGATACAGGAGAGCAAGACTGAACTAAACTGGTAAAGAAGGTCAGCTCAGTCCTGGACCCTGTGGAGGTGGTGGCTGACAGGAAAATTATGGCCAAGCTGTCGTCTCTGATGGACATAATTTTTTTATATATATATTCTTGTTGGAAATCTTATCTTTAAACGGAGAGAAGTCAGACGGAATTTCATTGTACTTGTACAACGACAATAAAGCTGATTCTGATCGTCATAATGTCCTTATTTTCATCGCAGCATCCACGCTAACAAATTAGACTGCTCAGACCAGGGGTGCATCTCGCTCATCTGGAAGTGAAGCTTTCAGTGTGAGTGTCTGCCCCCTGGTGGCTGGCTGCAGTATAGGTCAAAAAATCCATCTCCTCATTCATTTGAATGGGGGAGCAGTCAAACTTAAAAAAGAATACACGTGGCACGAATGTTTCTCCCATCCGTATGCTGTGGTGATATGTAGTTAGTATTTGACTGTTTTGTGTTCAAGGCCTCTTTTTCCTGAAAAGTTTCTTCTTCGTTGGTTATTAGAGTTTGAAAAACGGGGTTTTACTTCCTGTTTCCTTTGATTCACAGCCGCCGTAGAGAGAAACTTCAAAGGACACACAGCATCGCGTGACGTCACGCTGTAGGGCGGAGCTTATTACAGTGGCTTCACAGGCTCTGGCTGCACAATGGCGGCGCCCAGGAGCGGGATTTTTTGGCTTCAGAACCGTACAATGGGAAGAGGCCAAGCGGCAACCTCCGGTCTAAAAATATGAGTCAATGCGGAAGTGTTAAAAGCTGCAGTTCATCGAGGATCCACTTGAGGCTGGCTCCGGAAGTACCGGAAGTCACATACACATGAATGGGGAAAGCATTAATAAACATGTTTACAGCCTGGTACAAAAGATGAGTGTAGTCTGAATAGCTAATTTCTCGACGTCCTCTCACTGTGAGGGGGGTGAATTTTTTTCTAATTCGGCAATTTCGAAGATATTGAGATTACCAGTCTTCCAATGAGAGGCACAGCTGACTGTGGGAACACTGCAGCTGTTGGCTAGGAGGCTCAAAGCCCGCCTCTTTACGTCACACTGGCTCGACAGAAGCAATATGGCTGCCGCAGCCGATTGGTCTCAAAACAGCTCTTCAGAAACAGATGGGGGACGTCACGGATACTACGTCCATATTCTTTACAGTCTATGGAAGAGGCAGAGCAACGCCGTCCATTTTTATTTACAGTCTATGGCTCAGACTGGCGTTAGCGGCATGTATCGTGTCCGACTCAAGCATCAAAAATCCCAAAAATGAAAGTGGCGCGGATCTCAGTCAAAATAGACAGGAAACTGATAAACGGAGGGCTGTATTGGTTTTGTATCAGCTATGGAAGCGCTTCCAGAATGCTTTTCAAAGTAAAACCCCAATTATTCTCATTTGTAGAGAGACTCCCCTCGTTTTCGCACAGTGCTTTTATTTTGAAATTGTGTCCACGACAGTTATTTGATAAAGGAAGCACCTTGCATAGCTCTTTATTTCAGCCTTTGGTGACTTGTGTTGTCATTAACTTGCAGGTAAGCTGTGTTAATTATTTAATAACATCAGGTTACAAGAAATATTTGTTCTTGTGTAATCTCTCTGATCCCCTCTCTCTGCTCAGTTGGTGCCGTACTGAACCAAACCACTTGGAAACGCAGATTTACAGCCTACATTAACTATACATGCATCTATAGAAGTCCTGCAGTGTTGAAATACTGCTGAACAGATGTTTGTAAATGTATTAACATGATGTAAACAGGTGCTGCATACACATTTAAAGTGGTTAAACAATAGAGAGTTTCACGGTAGCTTCATTTTTAGGTTAAGCTAACAGGAAAGAGTATAAAAACATGCATATATTGAAAGTGCTGCAGATTCATAAACAATGCAGAGTTACAAAAACACTCAATACAGAAGCAAGCATGTTCTGGTTGTTGCGCCTGATTCCCACACATCGTCCCAAACACGCAAACCCACGCCCCCCTGTTAAAACAGATTCTCAGACGCTCCCTCATTAGATTTAAGAAGACACATTAGAGCTCATGCAGCAGCCTCAGAGTTATTCCTGCTTTACTAATCTGTGATTTCTGAATCTACGTGGTTTTCTGTGCAGACTGCAAAGTGCTGAGCCTGTCAGGTCTCGTTAGGTTCTCCGTTCAACAGGTCTCCTTTTGTCCTGAATGTTTTATAAACCTTCTCCAAATAGAGGAATCGTAGTCCTGCAGCAGCCTTCCCCTGGCTTCCTGTGGTCACTTTATCCTTCATTGTGAAGTAAGTCTTCCCCTAATCTGATGACTGGTTAAACGCGTGTGGTGGAGTATTAAAGTCGTCCGTCTCCGCTGAGGAATTATTAAATATTACAGATTAATCCTGTCATGTCAGCTCTCCTCCCGCTGCAGAATCCATCTCACTTTTTGCATGAGAAATTTAATCACAGCTTCCACACGACGGCGGCGGCGGCTGGCTGTACGTCTGCAGATGATAAATTCAGTTTGCAGAATTAATAAGCGCAGCGTCTGAACGTTCAAAGTGGCATTTTTGATTATTTTCACATCAAACGCTGCGATGAAGTGCTGACACCTTCAGTCGTAGAGCACGCCGCCTCAACAAAGACGTGTTACCTTTGAGATTTAAGAGTTACTGATCAATTTCAGAGCTTTATTCACGGGGAGGTTGTAACCGAATCGTTCTCTCCTGATGATTCCACGTTAGACAGAAAGTCCTTGTTATGGTTCTCGGAGTAGTCGAGGTTTAAATGTACTTCACATTTCAAAGCTCTGTCTCCCCCTGTGACTCCCTCCGCGCAGCAGCTCGGTAAACTCCGGCTGAACCCTTCACGCAGACTCCTCTCGTCATCATTAGCACACGGCTGCCAGGGAGTCGCTGCCTTGGAAACAACCGTGCCTTCAGATAGACGGAGGCAGTGACAGCGGTACACTGTCTCATTCATTCGACGATGAATATTTTATCAAACCTCCCTCATATGTGCTTCTCCACAGAGCGCTGCAGAGCAGGTTGTGGAGGTTTGGGAATTTCCCCGTGTACACACCGGTTGCTGTGCGACCTTTAGCCGACTGGCTTCCTCCTGTTCTCTGTGACAGTGTAGAAAGGTTAGCTTTTGTAGACTCTCTCTTCAGCTTTGAACACACGTGTCATTCATGATTACGCCTGCTGCCTCAGGCGAAGAGCTCCTCGTGTGTTTACACTCCTGAACTGAAGAGCGCTCATGGCTGTCGTTTTTACTGTACGAGCCTCGTTTGCATATTTTATTCATTCATTTCACACGAGGAACAAAGAATACAACGCTCAGAGAAAAGATAAAACCACATGTGTAGATGTGCTCGACAGAAGACAAATTAAAAGTACCTGAATAAAATCATCTGCTCACTTAATTCTAAAGTATTTGACGTCCAGAATGTTCTGTGTTTACTCGCTACATTCGCGTACACGCAAGTACCGAAAAACGAGAGGGTGGTGATGCTACTTGGGGAAGTGTGAACTTGCTAGTACAATAATAAGTATACAATATTTAGGGTGCAAAGTAGTGATGTTGCAATCGTACTCTATGTTCTATTATTAACAAAGACCCAACATCAAGACCGGATCAGATCCAGTCCCATCTTACAGACAGGACTCAGTCTGATCTCATCTTAATCCACCATGAGCAGAGCACTTTGCAGCATTTAGCAAGTTACAGTGGCAAGGACAAACTTCCTTTAACAGGCAGAAACCTCCAGCAGGACCAGACTCATGTTAGGACACACATCTGCTGAGACCGTGTTGGAGAGAGGGATGAGGGAGATGAAGAGAGAGAGAGATGATAGTGGAGAGACGGATAGTAGTAGTTGTAGCAGCTGGAGTCTGGCACGTCCACAGCAGCAGAGATCCAGAGGAACCTACGAGACAAGGGAGCTCAGGGACTGCAGAAAGGTCTATGGTTAGGAACTTTAATGGGACAGGGAGAGTTAAAGTAAGAGACAGGCAGAGAGAGGAGAGAGAGGGAAAGACAGGATCCCAGTGTGGCAGTCTAAGCCTATAACAGTTTTAGGAACCTGAAAGACAAGGGATTATATGTTTTAGACCCTGTGCTTGAGATCGGGGAAACAGGACTAAGAGTCCAGCAGGACCAGACTCATGTTAGACACACATCTGCTGAGACCGAGTTGGGGTTGGGGGAGTACAACATACGAAACAAAGAGGAAAAATATAAGACAAGAAGTTACAACGCTCTAAAGCTCTACTACCTGGATGTAAAGGAGCACAGGTAATCATGTTGTTTCGTAGCACTGCATGGTTTGTCAGTATGTTGATCTCATAAATGGAGATAAAGTTGTATGTAGGCTGTGTCTGGTTAAACTGACATATAACCACTCCACCAGAGCAATGAGGAACCAGCACAGGCATGTGGACGAATACTGCAGGTGCTAGCTCTGCAAGCTGTAGCCACACTTATTAACCTGCAAACTGTGTTTCGTCAAGCTCAGTTTTGACTGTTTTCTGACCTTTATGTGGACTAGTCAGCGAGCAGTACGTAACCTTTGAACATCCCTACTTTAAGAATTAAATTTAAAGTACCGTAAAATCTAGATTACGAGGCACACATGAATATAAAAAGGTACTTTTCAACCTTCAGGGAGGACTGAAGGCTGGTGGATCTGGTAGTATCACTCAGCTCCTCCTCCTCCCGGCTCTGTTTGTGTCAGCGTGAGGAGACGAGGGCGGTTGCTTCAACATGTGTAGCTGCTCTTTCACTCTGCATCATCAGCCTCAAACTGCTGATTTAATGAATGAAACTGAAGTTTCTGAACGACACAGTCCTGCAGGCGTGGTGTGAGATCACGTTCAAACCTGGGCCCGACTCCAAAAGATCCTGCAGTGTGACTCAGGTGTGCTGATCTAGGTCGTTAGTATCTGCCGTAGTCCCTTTAACTCAGCCTCGCCTCGTCTCCTTCAGGGTCATTTTCCTTCGATATATTGGCCTCGCTTGTTGTGGAGGAGTCCCCGCATTCCTAATGGATCACTGATTGTAGCTCCGGCAAACAGTCGGTCACCTCAGGTGATAATCAATGACGTCTAGAGGAGCTGGAGTCAGACGGAGAGTGTCTGAGACAGATTCATCTGGAGTCTGAAAGTGAATTCAAGAGAGAATTAAACTTTGTGTTTGATGGCTTCAGATTTAATCTGCATTTGAAGTACAACACCCCCTCAATCATACTGAGATTCACACTTTAAAACCTCATCATTAAACGACACATTATCACATTTTCATAGTAGAAGATAAATATTAAAGTGCTATATTAACAAAGAACTATCTTTATATAAATTGATGTAAATCAGGGAATAATGCGTACCATGCCTGAGCTCGTTCAACCACAGCGTCAAGTTTGTGTGACTCGTGTGAATGCCTAATTCGAAGAGGTGGACGTACTCGGGGAGTCCACAGGATGCGTGTGCGCCGCGTTACGGCTGCGACACAGCTCTGCTCCATCCCGGGGCTTTCGCCCTGGTCCATAGGATACGTGTTTGGAGCGGCGCACACTCCGGAGCAGGAAACTCAAGATCCCTCGAGAACTCCAAAACGCGCGGAGAACAACACAGTATAAACTTTCCTCGTCCATGGTGTCGGATATCTTTTGAGACTGACGTCTGGCCCGATGCCACAGGTTATGAGGTAATGTTGAAGAAGTGGTGAAATTTACGATCTTGTGTTTGCACATGGTGTTTATTTTGAAAGTGAGCGGATGTTGCATACGATCCTCGTGCCTGACTTCCGGGATAGTTCGATCATTTCTGTGTCGATTGACGCGTGCTGGGCGCGGGGAGCAGCGAAAATAGACTCCCCGCGTATCTCTGGCAGAGCGGCGCGTGGCGGAACGCTCCAGAGACGGAGCTGAGACACGCCGCAGCGCGCCCTGTGGACTCTAGAGCATTGACTTGAATGGGAACCTATTTGCTGCGACGTGCGCGGCGCAGCCGTAACGTAACGCGACGCATCCTGTGGATCTTGGGCTTTAGGCACGATGCACGACCACAAGCACGGACAGGCAATGAGGATGTAATGTTGCCTAGCATAGTCGATATTAATAACAATAATTGGTCTGAAGACAAGGCAGGTGTTTCCCCTTGAAATACACGCGAAGGTCTACACAAGGGTGCAAAGAAGCACCTGATTATTTTACTTTCACCAAAACGCAACACGCCTAATCGATACAGCAGCAGAGAGAGAGAAAGTTGGACTTGATACCTCGAATAAAAGCAGCAGGACAACCATCGAAAAGGCTTTAAGACGGGCACCATTGGCCTAGCGGTTTAGGCATGCACCCCATGTACAGAGGGTCTAGTCCTCGTTGCAGCACTCGCTGGTTCGACTGTTTGCTGCACGTCTTCCCACGCTCTCTGCTCCTCATATTTTCGGTCTCTCTTCAGTTGTCCTATCCAATATGGATGAAGAAGCCCCAAATAGGTCTTTAAATAAAAAGAAAGTCCTGGAAAGGAGACGCCCATACTTGCAGAAGGTGGGTGATCAACGATTAGCCGGAGTGTAATACAGGCGAGTGAAAACACGGCGCATTACAGACTCTGATCGGGATAGGTTTTTATTCCTATAACTTCCTGCTAGTCAACATGAAGCTCTCCTTCTTCTCTGAGCTCTGCGGTTCACACACCTTTAAAAATTAACTAATGTCACAACTTTGAACCCTGCTGCTATCATCACCACCGCTCATGGTTTAACTTTCTTTTGAGAGTAGTGAAAGTTAATAACCATCATCAAGGCATCTAAACCAATCAGAATCAAGCATCCTACACAACAATGAAATGAAACACTCGGAGACGATTATCTTCCTCTCACGCTTTAGATCAAACTAATACGTCCTTTCTTTCTTGGAATGAGCTGAAACAGCAGAGCCAACGTCGTAGACTTCATTCAGTATCGCGGCACACAACCTGAGTAAACCTCCGTCAGCGTGGAGGAGCCTCTACCTGTCGATAAACCACAGCCGGTCTTGTTTCAGCGTCAGGGTGTCCGTCAGGTGTCTGCTGTCTTGAGCCGGGCCGTGCAGCCTGCCGGAGCGCTCTGCCGGGTTCTCAGGACGAGTGTTGCTGTCTGTTGGTGAAAGCTGTTTGTGTGCGGGGCTGGGAGCACAAAGAGAGGCTCAGTGGGTCAGGCAGATGGCCAAGGCCGGGCGGGTCGAGCAGTTTATCTGCCAAACACAACGTTTCCTTCTGCAGGGTCCCGACACTCGCTCGCCCTGCAGCACTTAGAGGAGAGGGGGGGTACAATGAGCGCACACATGAATCAAACTAGATTCTGTTGCACCTGTCAGCAAAACATGAAGCCCAAAGTTACGTCAAACTGAAACTTCTTAGTTCACACTTCTTGGTAATATTATTTACACTCTGCTACAAATCTTAGAGAGCAAACCCCGACCGGATTGTTTGGAGAAATTATCTAGAAAAAGGAGGCGTGTCCCTCTTCGGGCAAGAAGGCCCAACTTCTGACGGCCTTTTTATGGAATCCAAAAAACTCAAACTGGGGATGCATATGTTTCGGGGTTCAGATAGTCCCTCGCTTTCATTGATCATCTCCTCCAACATAATTTATACTGCCCTGTGTGTCCGGTCCGTCTGATCCTTCACAGCTCCGGATCTGATAGGTTTCTATTCTAGTCAGCGTGTTAACTTCCACTGGATCTTCTTTCTTTGCCGGATGCCGGAGCACGACGCATCAATCTCAACAGAGCAGATGGAGCGGGACAGGAAGTCAGGTTTCACCAAAACAAAATGAAAACATCCGGTTAATTTTCAGAATAAAACACTCTGTGTTATCAACAGATCGTATTTCACTTAACTACAACAACAACCAAAGTCATGATGAGCGGAGCCAGGCCTGGAGTCAACAGGTCAGAGGTTTACAGAGGACCAGAAAGACAACATGGATGAGGAGAGGAGGAGGAGAAAACCTCGGTCACATGATCCAGGCACTAGTCCTTCGTGTTTCTTTGGTTTCAGTTCCAGAGTAGCAATCACTTCTTTTCTGGGTTAGAGGAAAGAACCGCTTACATCAGGAGGACGGAGACAAGGTTATCATGGTCAAAACTACACCACCCAAAATCTTTGTTGTGGCTAACGACAGCCAAAATAAAACCTCCTCTTTCCTCCTGTGACTGTGATCTCTCTTCATACTGAAACTGAAACACATTCCCATCCAAAGACTGAGTGATACTGAGTGGTCACTTCCTTTCCTTCATGTCGAGTGAAATAGTGGTGAAAAATGATAAACAGGGATGTTTCTGGTGTGACGTTACCCTGGACTGGTTTAAAGCTGGAGGTTCAGAGCGGACCAGATAACACCTCGACTCACTGCCGCATCTCTGAGCTCAGCTGGGGTTTGTTCTTCATGCAACAGTTATCATGTCTGCTGATGAGACGCTCACAAGTGCAGAAAGAGTGTGAACATGGCGCCCTCTGCTGGCTATAAAGTGTAATGCATGATGTCACATAGCTGTAAATCACCACAGCAGCTTTCATCCACTGCAGAGATTAACACAAGGGCGGATTGCTCCGTCTGAAGATGCTGTAAAACTCGCCCATGTGGTTTTTCAGTTGTCTTCCAAAATAATCAGAACAATCCTCATTTCTGAGTCCAGCTTTTAGAAGAACAAGAAAGAGGAAGCATCCTGTCAGAGATGCAATCACTAAAAACTTCCCTTTACCAAATTCCCCTTTTTAACATTTCATCCTCCTCCTCTACATGTTGAATTCTTCTTTTAGACTCACATCCTCACATCTTTATGTGACACGTTCCTGTTCTTTCTCTTGTTTCCAAATATTCATTTGGTTTCATTTTGCATTTATTGCACTTTTTTAACCGTTGTTTATTCTCCTGTTTCTTCACGTACGTGGAAAGCTCTTTGCTGTAGGGGTGAGCGATATAGCCTCAAATTTATATCAAGATATTTCAAGGAAATTTGCAGTAACGATATATATGATAATATCTGTCTTCAGGTATTTTTTTGTGTGGCTTGTGGAATGATAAATGTAACAGCTGCTCTTTATTTTATTCTTATTCTGAACTTTATTTGATTTTAGTTTAACTGTCTTAAAACAATGTATTTATTTTATTCCTTTAGAGTTTTCTTAGGGGAATTTTATGTATGTTTTTATGTCTATCATTATTTTTCTATTATTATTTAAGCAGTCACTTTGTTTTTAACCAACAGCTTTGTATATTGCCACGGTCGTTAATGCAAATGGGAATTGTTTCTCAATGAACTCACCTGGTTAAATAAAGGTTAAATAAATAAGTATAATTAATAATTAGACTTGTAGTATTCAAGTAATACATCAAAGTTTAAAGATTAATATTTCAACTTCTAATAAAATACTTCCGTCCTCTTTGCTTCACTCACAAACAGGAAAAATGTTTATTTAATTTATTTTAATTTATTATTTCAGGAGTCGGTTAGTGCTCATCAGGCTTATGAATCCATGTTCATACGTAGTGCAAACATCGCCTTATTTTGAAAGATTAAGGAGTCGTGTTGAGTTCCTGCCGCTGAAGATATTACTTTTCCTGATGCGGCTCTTCACAATAAAGGCTCAGCAACAAAACATGAGAAGCGAGGGACTTTTATTGTGAAGAATTTGTCAGAAATACGATGCTCATCTTGAACTAACCTTCAGCTGTGATTTCAATAAGGCTGTAGGGGGCGCTGGTGGCCTAGCGGTCTAAGCGCCCCACATACAGAGGCTACAGTCCTCGTCGCAGTCGTCGCCAGTTCGATTCCCGGCTGCGACCATTTCCTGCATGTCTCCCCCCACACTCTACTCCCCACATTTCCTGTCTCTCTTCAGCTGACCTATCGAATAAAGGCAAAAAGGCCAAAATATATATAAGGCTGTCGACTTCCAATACTTACGGGCGCTGCTTTGACTCTGAGTCACATCCACAGCCTGCTCCTGAATCTCCTAACCATCCTCGGCTTAAGACAGATCAGTTAAAACACCTTCAAGTAGGTAGAAGTGTTATAATGGAGATATAGCTGAACTTATGTCGAGTCAAACTGAGTCAATATCTGATGTTAAAGCTCCAGACAGACCGAAAGAGAGTCAGTACAAGCGAGCACATCCGCTTCATGTCACTGTCATTTATACTGTGTATGACACTTTCTTATCGCGTAACAATGTACACCATTATTAACATGGACGGTTCGATACGCACAGCTCTAGATCAGCTGATTTGAAGGTGCCAGAATAACTCTGATCTGTTTCAGTTTAATGATCCGTTTCTCCTCGTCAGGTGATCATCGAGGTGACGGAGATGCTCCACAACGCCAGCCTGCTCATCGACGACATCGAGGACAGCTCCAAGCTGAGGCGAGGCTTCCCGTGGCCACAGCATCTACGGCGTCCCCTCTCATCAACTCCGCCAACTACGTCTACTTCTGGGACTGGAGAAGGTCTGACCCTGGAGCACCCGGAGGCCGTCCGAGTGTTCACCAGCCAGCTGCTGGAGCTGCACCGCGGTCAGGGCCTGGACATCCACTGGAGAGACACCTACACCTGTCCCTCGGAGCAGGAGTACAGGAACATGGTGCTGCAGAAGACAGGAGGGCTGTTCGGGCTGGCGGTGGGCCTCATGCAGCTCTTTTCTGAATTTAAACAGGACCTGAAACCTCTCCTGGACACGCTCGGACTCTTCTTTCAGATCCGAGACGACTACGCCAACCTGAGCTCTCGAGAGTACAGCGAGAACAAGAGCTTCTGCGAGGACCTGACGGAGGGGAAGTTCTCCTTCCCGACCATTCACGCCATCTGGTCGCGCCCGGAGAGCACTCAGGTGCAGAACATCCTGAGGCAGCGCACCGAGAACATGGACATCAAACGGTACTGCGTGGACTACCTGGAGAAGGTGGGTCGTTCGCTTACACCCGTCACACCCTGCGGGACCTGGAGGTGGAGTCGTACCGGCTCATCAAGGAGTTCGGGGGAAACCCGCAGCTGGAGAGTTTAGTCAAACACCTCAGTCAGATGCATCACGAGGCGGAGGCGTCAGCAGAGACCATGACTGATCCACGGTCCAGCCACGACGCCTGAACTCACGTACCCGCCACTTTAAATAAAGACAACACGCAATGCAACGACTGTCACCCACACCGCTTTGTTTATACGATATCAGTGTTTTCTACCAGACAGGAAGAAGTATTGTATCAGTGTCTCTCATCATTACGGCGTATCACGTGGAGAAAGTGAAATATGGAGATGATTATTGAAAAGATTTCAGAGCTTAACTGAAACGAACGACTCAGGATCCCACTCCTCTTCCTGACGCCTCGCACCTTTTTGTCCAGGTCCACCTTTCACTCGCCAACCGACTGATACAAACTCATCTTCCTCTGATTTTAATTCAATAAACCAGTCCCCAAAATTGCCCAAATCACAACACAAGGATGGTGTTTAGAAATTAATAAAAAGTCATATTTAAAGCAGGTTCATCGAGACGTCAAGCAAAAAAAATCTACTTTTTTTAAGACTATTGAGACAATTTTTCTCATTGCACAAACATGCAACAGATCCAAACCAAATGCACCAAATTCACACTTAACCACTGATGTTAAATATAAACTGATCAAGCAGGAAATGATCGTTCCATTCAGATGCCTACAAAAACTCCTGAGTGAGAATTCTCTTTGATTGGATTGCCTAATTCCCCCGCTATCTGCTCCGTCTCGAAGTCCAATCCAGACGTCATATCGCCCTAAGATATTCAAAGCCAAACACGCCTGTAAAGTTCTGCAGCTCCGTGCAGTTTGCTCTTGTTTTGTGTCTGATTGTGAGGACGAGCTGTCAGCATCTCCTCTTTATGCCACACAAAGACACGATGTGTTCTTGAGCAGCTTCTTCAGATGACAAACTCAACACTCCGTCATGTTTAAAAGCACATTTCACTCTATTATAAGAATGAAAGTCTCACTGAGGTCATATTCACAGACTTTGTTGCTTTTGGGTCATCCAGAGGTGGAACTATTCTCATGATCACTAAAGTGTTTGAAGAAGACACTCTTTATGAGTAATGTGGCGCAGTTCCCACCAACTCTCTGCAGACAGCGAAGAGTCTGGTTTATACTTCAGCGTTGACTCCACGCTGTAGAGGAGGACACGGTTGTAAGTTCTACATGTGTCCGCGTTGCTCTGCAACACTCCACCCAAACACTTCAGGGCAGTGTGATTTCTATGCTCGTCAGATCGCCTGTTTCTGCTGGCTTGTCCCAAGAGACTCTGAGCGTTTAATGTTAAATTGGAGCTGATAAATGTTAAAGCAGGTTATTAAAAGAGGAATAGAGAGACAGGTCAGAGGAATGGAAAGTACAGGTCGATTTAAGGCCGATTAAGGTCAATTTTCAGCTGATTTAACGGTCATTTTACAGTTCTTTATATAATTACAATTGATTGTAATTTACGGTCGATTTGTGGCTGATTTACGTCATTTTACAGTAAATTACAATTGATTTAAGGTCAATTTACGGTCGATTTTTGACTGATTTATGGTCCATTAACTGTTCGTTTGCGGTACATTTACAGTCGATTTACGGCCAATCTACGGCGATTCACCCTGACTTGCAGCTAGTTTCGTTTCAACGCGTAGTTACATTTTGGAGGACTTGCAGGCCTGCGTTGAAACACGGCTACACGGACGTACGGCGTAGGCTGCGGCGTCGATTCAACGCTGAAGTATAAACCAGGCTTAACTGTGGCGTTCGTGGATTAAACACATTTGCACAGAAAGAAGTCCCAAACGGACGCACTATGGCTCCTTAAATGTGTGCAAACACCGGAGCACAGAGACGTTACTGTAGTGCATTTAACCCTTTGCATGAGGTTTGTGCAGCCATGTCTTTATGGCACATTTGCACGTGTGAAGCGTGCGCAGATGATTCACAATCCTTCGTCAATCAGGTCCAGAGTCGTGTGCTCGGCAGCTTTTGTTTTGGTGATTTAGTTGATCTGCTTAAGGCCCTTTACAATTTCTAAGAGAGCCAAAGTGTGAACTTAAATGTCACACACGGCCAAAGCCCCAAACTTTGGGGATAAACTATGAATCTTAAATGTCTTTTGATCGATCTTTCAAACAATCCTTCGACTGAGTTCACAATGTGTAATGTCAAAGCAGAGCCGTGTTTTTTGTCCCCTCTGGTGGGGGCGGGACTTCACCGTGCCACGCTCCACTAACACAGAAACTCTCTACTGCATGGATGAACACATTCCTGAAAAGTTCACCTCTTGTACCTCTTCCTGTCCCCCTCATGAAACTCTCTGAAGAGACGCAGGTAATCATTAAACTTCAGAGCTGACGGCTGCGCTGAAAAGTTGCAGATGTCGCCTCTTTTCTGTTTGCTTCCTTCGAGTGTTGCTAAACAAAAAACACTTCAGCATTTTCATAACGCGTGTGAGTGTGTGTGTGAGTGTGTGTGAGTGTGAGTGTGTGTGAGTGCAGTCAGTGGAAGAAATCAATTAAAGAACAAACAGCTTTTCTTTTCTGAAAGCGAGAACAAGACGACAACAAAGCTGAACCGCCTTCCTTCCTCCTGAAGTGCTCTTCACTGCAGAGATTTTTTACGTGGTGTCTCGGATGAAAGTTGTTTACGTAGAGCAGAATGAACGCTGGCTGTTTTTCACTGAAGTCGACGTCTGGAGTGTCTGATGTGTGATTCTACTTTCTTAATCATTAAGCTGCCAGAGTGCCAATCCTGTAGATAAACCTCCATTGAAGCTCAATCGTCAGCGTGTTATGTAACACGGAGGCTTTATATGCAAAGTAGCTTCAAGCTGTTTATACTCGTCTGAATGTTGACACTTTGGTTTATAGCAGACTTGTTAAAATTCAACAAAGCTCCTCACGTCTCTGATATTTCATTATTTCAGTTGTAATATTTGAAAGTAGACGCTGCAGATGTCGCAGTTAAGAACTTATTTGCATCTATTTAATAAAAAAATAAAATAACCTGTGGGCTCGTCTGACTTCTAACGCAAGATTTAACATCTCCCGGTGGTATCAGGGTTTGTTTTCACTGTTTGGAGCTGAACATGTTTAATGTAACAGAGAGAGAGAGAGAGAGAGAGAGAGAGAGAGGGAGAGGGAGAGGGGGAGAGAGGAGAGGGAGAGGGAGAGGAGAGAGAGAGGAGAGGAGAGAGAGAGGAGAGAGAGAGAGAGAGAGAGAGAGAGAGGAGAGAGGAGAGAGAAGAGGAGAGGTCCTCCAGGGACGAGCAGCTCCATCTACTGAACACAAACAGGAAAATACAGACGTGACTAACCATAAGAGGTTTATGTGGATCTCTGTGACGGACCAGGAGTCTTCCTACTCTGGACCTCAGGGCTGTGAATGTGGAGGGAATTCACCCCGCCCTTCCCCCGCCATCTCAAGATCTAATTCACAAATCACATCGCACAGATATTCAAGTCCTGCAGCTCTTGTTTTGCGTCTGATTGTGGAAATGAGCTGTCGGCATCTTATACAGATATGAGCCGAATGAGCGGGTTCATATGAGTGACGCAAGTTTCACAGTTTGTATAAAAGAAATATGAACAAACTGAACTCTGGATAATGATTTTAAAACATCCAAAGATTAAATTGCACAGATAATAAAGTGTAAACACTCCCAGAACATCCTGAAGCTCTGAGCCGTTTGCTTGTTTTGCGTCTGATTGTGGAGATGAGGTGTCAGCATCTCTTACAGATATGAGCCGAATGATCTGGTTTTTACGGATGACACAAATTTCACAGTTTGATAAAGTAATATGAACAAACTAAAAGTCCAGATAATTACTTTAAAACATCCAAAGATGGGGCGCTGGTGGCCTAGCAGTCTAAGCGCCCCACATACAGAGGCTACAGTCCTCATCGCAGGGGTCGCCGGTTCGATTCCTGGCCAGTCGACCATTTCCTGCATGTCTTCCCCCGCTCTCTACTCCCCACATTTCCTGTCTCTCTTCAGCTGTCCTATCAAATAAAGGCAAAAAGCCCAAAAAATATAACTATAAAAAAAACTTCCAAAGATTAAATTTACCACCCGATCGATGGACAGTCCA
>NC_048275.1:3993217-4032601 GCF_009762535.1 Notolabrus celidotus
GGTTATTACCCGGCTGTGTTCAATACTTGATTCTGATTGGCTGAAACCCCATAACAGTAGAAATAAACACCAGGGACAACCTGATCACACACGACGTATCAAATCAATCTGCAGAGAGGAGAATAGAAGGGAACAGATCAAAGCAGAATAGAACAGTGATTTATTCTACACAGGAAAGCAACATCAGGAACAGAACAACATGACAACTGTAAGACTTATTTGATATACAACTCAACCCTGTATACATTAGATAAAGGATTAAAGGGAGGTATAATTAGGGGGTGTGGCCTCTTTTTGAGTGACAGGTGTGAGCTGCTAGCCGTCTGCTAGGTGTCCAATCAGCTTAGCTTTTGATAACCCTTCGGTCCATTCTGGATCCAGAGGACCGGCAGGGTGGAGGAACGAATGTTGGACAAAATGCTTTTGTTTGAATTCTGCTCCAACAAATATTAAAGCTACATGCTAATTTTGCATTGCTAATGTTGGACTGAAACACCTGCATTTACAAACTCTCTGAGTTTGGATGTCTGTGTTATATATATTAAATCTGAAACCAAGCTGGAGTGTTATTTTTATCAGACTGTGGAGAGCTCCCTTCAGAGGATGAAAAACCACATTTTACTGAGGAGCCAGCAAAGCAGACCCAAATCACTTAAATCACCGGAGTGCCCCTCTAATGAGTCTACAGTCACTTTAAACTCCGAGCAGACATTTTCATTTAGGCTTCGATGACTGCAGGTACAAACACGTGAGCACTTTGTTATTCCTCTTCATCCCAGAGGAACATGTGGACTCTGAGGTTTTTAAAAACAACTGTGTGCAGGTAGAATAATGCATGAGAGCATGTGCTGTTCTGGGAGCGCTGACATGAATACGATAACCACAACAGCATTAATGTTGTAAACCAATAAGAGCTTTTTTACACTCAGACCGAGCTGAGGAACAAGTCTGTGGAAGTTCTATATTTTTCTGTCATAAATTACATGAAGAGATGGAAACCAGCCCTGAACTGTTCCTGCTGAGTTTTTAATATATTTATCTCAGGACAGATTTAGATACTTTTTACACCACAGAGTTTTGAGTTGGCTTTGTGGTTTATTTAATGTCAGTCCTGTGAACAACATCCTGCTGCCAGTGAAAGTAAGCCAGCTAAAAAAAAATCTCCTCAAAAGTTACTCAAAGTTTAGTGTTCATTTCAGGTAAAAGCTAACATTAATCCTGACTCCTGGGAGGTGAGTCGTATGAATCAGCCGTACAGATTTCATGAAGAGAGAAATTATCTATAGAGACCCAAACTGTTTTTGTACCAGGCTGTAAACATGTTTATTTCTGCTGTAACATTTTAACATGGGGCTCTATGGGGACTGACTCACTGCAGGAGACACACTCTAGTGGACACAGGAGGAACTGCAGGTTCTTGAGCGTATTTCTCAGCTTCAGAACTTCACACCTTTTCCAAACTAGGATATAAATTCAGGATGTGTTTGCCGTGGTTGCATCACACTTTGTGAACTGTGTCTGAGTCTTGCAGCCTTCATGGTGTTGCATCAGGTTTGATCCAAGGATCGAGAGGTTTCCATGAATCTCACCATCTAACTGATGAGCTCATTGACGCTCCTGTAAAGAAACAACGTCTGTCAGTAATGGCTCAGTAATGACTCGATGACTAATTATCTCTCACAAACACTCTGGGAGTAAATCTGCTGTGTCACTGCTGCTGGGCTCCAGAGAGCCGGTGATTCACTCAGTGTTTCTATCACTTTGTCAAAGACGGTGTAATTACGTGTGCCGTCTAAAAGCAAACCCTTCTCTGAATGTGTCATCTACAGATCTGCGGTGTCGCACGTTTCACAGCTGTGCTCTGCAAATGTTTGACATCCATGACCTCAGACGCCGTCTCTGCTGTGGAAACCAGAGACGGAGCTGAGGGCGCCATTTCCAACTGGAGATGGAAATGTTGCCCCATTAGGGCGTCCAATAATACCCCCTCGTTCCTGTGAGTCAGAAGCAGTCAGAAGCGCTGGTTTTAGATACAGGGTGTCATGAATAAATAATTTCCTCCTCTTTTTGGTTCACACTGAGGCAGAGGAGGAGGGGGCTGATTGACAGAGATGTGTGATGCTCTGCGAGGAGAGTCTGGAGTTGTTTCAATGAGTATGCAGATGCACGCCGCTCAGCAGACTGTAAGCTCCTCGCTCTCAGATCTGGGACAGCTGTGCCTGATCTCAAATGTTACATCTTCACTTCACCACAGGTTCATTTTATCTTTAAAGGACTGTATGTTTCCACAGGCCTCTTAACTGAGACACAGAGCTTCTACAAATGAGCTGATATGAAGTCAGTGCAGCGGTTTATGGTTCAAATAGTTTCTGTTCTAGTTCTAACACTGAGACTCCTGAACAAGAGGAGCCTCTGCCCCGGAGTGTAAATGACTTCTGCAGAAAAAAATACAACCTTGATTTAAAAAGATATCGCACCCTTACATGTGAAGAGATGAACCCCATACATCCCCACCTGAAAAGAGACGAACTATCCCTTTAAGATGACAGAGTTACACCTGACATAGTTTCTTAAAGGAAGACGAATAACACTTCAAACGGTTAAATCAGAGTGATTGAAAAACAGCTGAAACAATCTGCAGAAGCCTGGATTAAATAAACAGTTAGAGTACTGACAAGAACCAGGAAGAGAGGAAACATCTCTCCCATGTTAGCTTCTCTACACCAGCGGTTCTCAAACTTTTTGGAGCCAGGGACCCCTTACAGGTGAGAGTCGATGCTTTAGTGAATCAGAAGAGCCGGCTCCCAGTTTGTTCCTTTCCCTGCTTAGCTCTCTCAGTGCTCAGCCCCAGCTCTGCTCACAGCAGAACTTAGTTTTGATTGGTCAGCATGGCGGCCATGCGGCCAATCACATGTGAGGATATAGGATACAAGTGATGGAGGGGAGGCTGTGTATCGTGGCTTCATCTGTTCCTTCTGAGAGGGTTAGGGTTAGGTCTCTTTCACTGAGAGGAGAAACCGGATGAGAACATCCAATTCGAGGCATCTGATTTTACTCAATGCCAACCTGAGGACATTAATAATGTTTGCTCCTGTTTGGTTCTGGTTCTGTTTGCTTGAGTTCGATTCTGGTTCGGTTCGGTTCTGGATCGGCTCTGGTTCGGCTCTGGTTCGGCTCTGGATCGGTTCTGGTTCGGTTCTGGATCTGCTCTGGTTCGGTTCTGGATCGGTTCTGGTTCGGTTCTGGATCGGTTCTGGATCGGTTCTGGTTCGGTTCTGGATCGGTTCTGGTTCGGTTCTGGTTCGGTTGTGGTTCGGTTGTGGTTCGGTTCTGGATCGGTTCTGGATCGGTTCTGGTTCAGTTCTGGATCGGTTGTGGTTCGGTTGTGGATCGGTTCTGGTTCGGTTCTGGATCGGTTCTGGTTCGGTTCTGGATCGGTTCTGGTTCGGTTCTGGTTCGGTTCTGATTCAGTTGTGGTTCGGTTCTGGATCGTTTCTGGATCGGTTCTGGTTCGGTTCTGGTTCGGTTCTGGATCGCTTCTGATTCGGTTCTGATTCGGTTTGCTTGAGTTTGGTTCTGGTTCTGTTTGCATAACTTTGGTTCTGGTTCTGTTTGCTTAAGTTTGGTTCTGGTTCTAACCCTAACCCTAATCCTAACCTTAACCCTAATCCTAACCCTAACCCTAATCCTAACCCTAACCCTAATCGTAACCCTAACCCTAACCCTAACCCTAACCCTAATCCTAACCCTAACCCTAATCCTAACCCTAACCCTAATCCTAATCCTAATCCTAATCCTAACCCTAACCCTAACCCTAACCCTAATCCTAACCCTAACCCTAATCCTAATCCTAACCCTAACCCTAATCCTAATCCTAACCCTAACCCTAACCCTAACCCTAACCCTAATCGTAACCCTAACCCTAACCCTAACCCTAATCCTAACCCTAACCCTAACCCTAACCCTAACCCTAATCCTAATCGTAACCCTAACCCTAATCCTAACCCTAACCCTAACCCTAATCCTAACCCTAACCCTAATCCTAACCCTAATCCAAACCCTAACCCTAATCCTAACCCTAACCCTAACCCTAATCCTAACCCTAACCCTAATCCTAATCGTAACCCTAACCCTAATCCTAATCGTAACCCTAACCCTAATCGTAACCCTAACCCTAACCCTAATCCTAATCGTAACCCTAACCCTAATCCTAATCGTAACCCTAATCCTAATCCTAACCCTAATCCTAACCCTAACCCTAATCCAAACCCTAACCCTAATCCTAACCCTAACCCTAACCCTAATCCTAACCCTAACCCTAATCCTAATCGTAACCCTAACCCTAATCCTAACCCTAATCCTAACCCTAACCCTAATCCAAACCCTAATCCTAATCGTAACCCTAATCCTAATCCTAACCCTAATCCTAACCCTAACCCTAATCCAAACCCTAATCCTAATCGTAACCCTAACCCTAACCCTAATCCTAACCCTAATCCTAATCCTAATCCTAGCTTTATGGTAAGAATGGTTTTGTAACAGAATAAATGAACACAAGTGGGCATTATAAGGCTTCTCATAAAAACACTGTTAAGGTTTTTTTTTAACACAATCCATTATTTTTTGAGGAGAACACTTGTTGTGATTTGGTGCTATGATTTATGAATGCACAGTGGAAATAGTCAATAAATATTAATTTAGAACAAATGAATCGCAGCACATTTGGAGTTTTGTTGATTAATGGATCTGTTGTTAAAATGTTGTAAATTTAAACGTTGCAGGCGTCAGATATTGAGAAAACAAGACGTAGATTTGTCGTCTTCTTTCTGTGTTCAGTCAGCGCAGAGAGATGAGGAGTTTCTGAGCGAGGTGGCACTGAAGATGAAAAGGATTGTTTTAATACAATTAACTTGAGTTCCCTTTATTTTCAGAGCCGCGCCTGTCACCGTCTGCATGGATGATTGCACTTTCACAGTAAAACATTAATAGAGTGAAAATAAGTCTGCGGTTCAGGGAGCTGTCATCTCTTCAATGCTTGAGAGAGATTACTCACGAGGTGGAGGGCAGAGTGTGAGCGCTCTTTATATGGAGGAGAAGAATCAGACGTCCCGGGTCTTCATGGAGAGCTGAGGTTTCTGCTGTGTTTGTTGGGGTGTACTTCACTCCTCGATGTGCAGCTTTGGGAGCAACTTTATTTTTAGAAGTATTGATTTCTCAGAGAACAAAAGAACGCATCAGGAGTTTTCCCGGACATGACATTACTTCATACCGCTGAACTCTTGCTGATGCCAAAATATGAGCGTTTTGCTGCAACAGATATGACCCAGAAAAGAACTCTGTAGCCCGGGGCCAGGATGTTTCACAGATCTGATCTGGAGAGGACAAATTAGGGACTCAGAAATCACAGTTTTCTCTTAAAGATCCAGTTTACTTTTGGTTTACTGATCCAGATCCAGAGCTGTGAAGATTACCAAACACAGATTGAAAGAGCTCTGATGAAGTGAGCCTGTTATTTAAGCTTTGTTACTCTTCTTAAGTTCAGAAGCTTCCTTCATTTCTCAGTATATCTGGATAGGCATCGACAAACCCTAAGGACGCTTACTGGTAACCCTCATTGTGCATAAATAGCCAGAAAAACAAATATAGCTGCAACAAACTAGGCCAGTTTCTTCACACAAAACCCCAAAACAAATCCAAAACATAGAAAGAAAAGAGTCCACTTAAACACAGCAGCCTCCAGAAGTCCTGTATGGTAAATATATCCACAAGTCTCAACAGACACGTCCTCAAAACACTCAGAAGATGTTGATTCCCAATAAAATGTTGTCCAAAAGAAGGACCGGTCCTGGTCCTTCAGTCCGGCACAGAGAGTCCTCCTGGTGGTCCTCAGAAGCATGGACAAATAATCCCATTCATTTCATTGACAGTCGAGGAAACACCATAAAAATGAACACATGACATCTCCTCTTCACTAGAGCCCTTCACCAAACATTTCACCTTCTCCCTCTGTTCACCTGAAGCCCCGCCCCCAGCTGCACACCTGACCCCCTGCCTGACAGAGCTCTGCTGATTACTCTGACAGACAACACCTCTGCAAGGGTTTAATGTACGGTAAATCTTTCCCCTTTGTCCCTGGGGGGATGTCACAAGGGTGAAGCCAAAACCTCTGGCCAGACTCCAGCTGCTACAACTACTACTATCCGTCTCTCCACTATCATCTCTCTCTCTCTTCATCTCCCTCTATCCCTCTCTCCAACACGGTCTCAGCAGATGTGTGTCTAACATGAGTCTGGTCCTGCTGGAGGTTTCTGCCTGTTAAAGGAAGTTTGTCCTTGCCACTGTAACTTGCTAAATGCTGCAAAGTGCTCTGCTCATGGTGGATTAAGATGAGATCAGACTGAGTCCGGTCTGGAAGATGGGACTGGATCTGATCCGGTCTTGATGTTGGATCTTTGTTAATAATAGAACATAGAGTACAGTCGAGACCTGCTCTGTTTGGAAAGAGTCTGAGGAGAACATTTGTTGGGATTTAGTGCTTTATAAATAAAGATTGATTGATGTGCATACATGAAAAGGCAGGCAGAGCAGCAGCAAAGAGGTACAGAACAGAGGGAGCATCAGTGAAAAGAGGAGCAGGGTTGGAGGTGTCAGCTGATAGGGGCTGGAGTTAAGAGCGGCTGATGTTCTGTCGGCCGAGATTGACTCTGTGCCGATGAATTGAATACAGTGGCAAGGCAAACTTCCTTTAACAGGCAGAAACCTCGAGCAGGACCAGACTCATGTTAGACACACATCTGCTGAGACCGTGTTTTTATCTCCATCTGGGGTGACACATGGAGACACATAAACACAAGACCTGGGATACACAGAACGACTGACACTTTGATATAAAACTGTATATGCACATGTCTCCATCATTGTGACAAAGTTAGATTCAGATGATTTTAATGTCTTTTTAAAACCAGAGGAATAAGAGAGACAGATTTGGAGCAGGTCTCTGAAAACAAAAAATGTTAATTTAAAAATGTTACATCCCTGAGTGACAAAAACCCCCACAGCTCTCCTCAAAGTTTAGACAAATTCAATAAGTTCCTCCTCTTCAGAAGCAGCCGAGCAGAAATAAGACTTCTCTTTCTGCCTCTGCGTGTTAAACTCTCACAATGAAGCTCCCAGACAAATCAGGGAGAGAGTGATGGGGTGAAAAACAGCGTCCTTATCTCTGTAGGAGAGTGGAACAGATGCGGATATGACTTTGTTATCGTGCCGCTCAGTGAAAGAAAGGAGGCGAGAGGATAACATGAGGAGAGAGAGGAGGGGGAGGACGGAGAGGAATGTGTGCTCCAGTGTCAGGTTAATTGCAGGAACAGATTACTTGGCAGGTTGGACAGGCCTAAGTAAAACAAACGACTTGTATTATCCTCAATTAACAAAATATGGAGCATCATATTTCATTATTTGAAATAAAAAACAGAGAGGAAATCTAATTCTGGAGACCGAGCATCAATCACATGATTATTCTTCAATTAACAGACAAATGACTGCAGCAGTCAGAAACATATGCTCAGAGAGGGATCATGAAAACAGGTTTCTGTCACTTCAGTTCTTCTTTAAGGATCAAAACAAGCTGCTGGGGTTCGGTTTGATTGATTAACACGAAACCTCGATCAGTCCAAAACCCTCCACAGGTCCCGCTTATCATCATTCAAGAGGAGTCCGGCTCGGTCCTGTATCAGGAATGATACCAGAGTTGAGTCTCATCATTAGTTATCTGTAAAACAGTCTGTATGGAGAGCAACAGCAGGAGGAACACGATCCAGCTTAGTGACGGCTCCCATGGTTGTTAATCTGAGGAGGATTTCTTCCTCTCTATAAACAGATATCTGCATAAAGAGCAGCTAACAATCTGTTCTACATCAAACATTTACACTGAGACACAAATCTGCTTGATGCTGTGTCACTAAAGACAATCAGCGTTTAGATTTCCTGACTTCCCTGAACGCAGCACCAGAAATGATGGATCCCACCTCCATTCAACAAACAAACATTGTAGACGTAGTTTTCTTCTCCTCTTGAGGACAGACCTGACAAAGCTTTTTACTTTCTGCTACAACTAACCTGTAATTACAGATTCTGATTCAGAGACATGTAGAATCTGGATCTCAGGGGGTCTGGATTCTAGTCTAGAGAAGGGTTCTGGTCTCTGTCTGTAGTCTGAGTAGTATCGACTAATCAGGTGTCAGCAGGAGAAACAGTCTGTATGGAGAGCAACAGCAGGTGTTCTAGAACTCTGACATCAAAGACAGAATTCCAGAATTCTGTCTTTGATGTCAGAGTTCTGAGAACAAATGGAACATTCCATGAAGAAGGTCAGAGCTAAATAACTCAGTGTCTCTAATCCTCTTTCATAGACCTCCATTAGACTTGGGCAGGCCCCCGAAGTATCGACTGTGTGTGGGAAACACTGGTAAACACTGTTTTTTGCACATCTCGTGCAGCCTTACACGGTCTGGAGAAAATGGAGATCAACACATATTGGTTCATTTTCCCCTGAGCTCCCTTGTCTCGTAGGTTCCTCTGGATCTCTGCTGCTGTTGACGTGTCAGACTCCAGCTGCTACAACTACTACTATCCGTCTCTCCACTATCATCTCTCTCTCTCTTCATCTCCCTCTATCCCTCTCTCCAACACGGTCTCAGCAGATGTGTGTCTAACATGAGTCTGGTCCTGCTGGAGGTTTCTGCCTGTTAAAGGAAGTTTGTCCTTGCCACTGCAACTTGCTAAATGCTGCAAAGTGCTCTGCTCATGGTGGATTAAGATGAGATTGAAGCCATCTTGATGTGGTTCTATTATCTGTTCAGGATGCCTTCAGGTGCCTCCTTTTGGAGGTTTTCCAGGCACGTCCAAATGGGAGGAGACCCAGAGCTTGCTGGAGGGATTTAATATCCTGTCTGGCCTGGGAACGCCCTCGAGTCCCCCAGGAGGAGCTTGAAAATATTGCAGAGGCAGAGAGGTCTGGGTCGACGAGCTTAGCCTGCTGCCAACGTGATCCAACCCCAGACAGACTGAAGAAAATGGAGGGATGGAGGGATGGAGGGATGGAGGGATGGAGGGATGGAGGGATGGACTGCTTTCTTTTTTAAGCTTTTTGGCGACTTTTTGTCTTTTTAAGTTGGAACAGCTGAAGAAAGACAGGAAATGTGGGGAGTAGAGAGGAGAGGAAGACAGCAGGAAAGAGAGTGGAACAGGCGACCTCTGAAACAAGGACTATATCTGTACATGGGGCGCATGCGTAACTGCCAAGCCAAACTGGTGCCCACTTTTTAGATGTAAACTGTAACGTACATGAGACCCTGGATTACATAGAATGTTGTTGCGGTTTTGGGTTTCCAATAGCTTTAATTTAAACCCTCAAACTGCTGAAACTGAGTGAGCAAAGTTTGTGGTATGAGCAGCACATCTTCAGACTCAACGTGGATCCAACACAGCCCCTGTATGTTTACCTTCATCCGTGAATAAACAACCAGGAAGTCTTGAATCTCTTTAAGGTGTTCTTTATTTCCCGTGAGGACAGTTTCATAAAACCAGGGACTCTAACTCACAGCTCCTCTCGCTGCGCAAAGTTCCAAAAACGTGTGTTTTTAAATACACTCATTGAAATCCGTTTACACACATACAGCATGACGCCGAACAAAGACAGTAAGGCCACATCACCATTTGCACAATGACAGTTACAGTACAAAGTGTGTGTGTGTGTGTGTGTGTGTGTGTGTGAGAAAGCTTCGTCATAAATCTACAAAGAGTGAAGAGGATGAAAAGCTTAAGACAGTAATTTACAAAATATAGTGATGTTGAGCGGTCGTCGTTAAAATCCCCTCAGATCCCTTTAAAACCTGGATTCTAAATATTACAAAGGACTCAAGTCTTACAGCAGTGATTGTGCACACAAATCCACAGTATTTCTCCACGTTCGCCTCTTCCTCTGAGGACACTTCAATCTGAAATTTAATAACTGAGTTCGTGATGCAGATGCTAACAGTATGCTAAAGCTAACATGGGTTTTTTATCTTCTCCTGGAGCAGCGAATGGTTCAGTGTGTTCAGTGTTTCGTTCAGATAAACCTGCGGTGATGCTGAAGGTTTGAAAGTCCAACATTTCAGACGTGTTCTCTTTAAACAATAATCAATAAAAGTCTGAGATCCCTCAGGACACCAGAGGAACAGACGGTCCCGTGTTGAGTGCAGTTTACCCCCCGGGTGAGAGTGGCGTGAGACAGATTCAGTGTCCCCAGGGACAGCCGCAGGGGTCTCCACAGCTCCTCCTTCTGTCCCAGAGGTTGTGCAGCTCCTCGGCCGTGTGCTGGGGGGACGACAGCATGTCCAGGTAACACTCCTTCTCACAGAGCCAGCCAGAGTCCTGCAGGGACAAACGGGAGAAGAGACGTAGAGCCTTATATGTCATAAATCTTTGGTTGTAAAGGTGCTTGGTGTAGTTTTTGGATCTGCAGACTCGTACCTGATATTTCTGCGGTCCTACAGCTGCCATCCAGATCCCCATGCTCACATCCTCTCCCTGAAACAACCCCAGATGTTACTAATACACTTTTACACCCCACAGCCTCCTCACCCCGCTGTCCCTCCTCTCAGACACTTTTACCTGGTAGGCCTTCAGTTTATCAGCGTTGCTGGCGAGCCACTGGACCAGGTCCCGAGAGACCACGTACCCGGAGCCGCAGGCGAATGCAGGGTACGCCGGACTAGGGTACTCCAGTTCCTGCCACTTCCCGATGCGATCCACGGCCCAGCTCTGCCTGAAACTGGGTCAGAAACATCATCATCATCACATCCCGACTCCCTTTAACCCGACCCGTCTCCGTCTGACAGAACATCCTGGTTCCTTTCATCTAAAGTTCAGCTGACAGAGCGCTGGAGTTACTCTGCAAACACACAGACAGTTAACCCTGCAGAGCCCAGAGCGCCCCGAGCACACGTCAGTCTGAAACCTCTCTGAGAATCAAAACACAGAAAACAGAGTCCTGGGTCTGTGTTCAAGATTGTCTAAGTTGATGCCAGCAGCAGAAACTGGACTTTAACATGGAACTATGAAGAAAAGTGCTTTTTATAAAACATCCAGAAACGCCTGCAGGCTGAGGGTCTCCATATTTCATCACTTATAAAAACTATAAGATTAGATTTATCTGCTGTTAAAGTTTTACCCTGACGCTGCTTCTACCAATAAATCAGATCTCTAAACTAGCAGGACGTACGGATTTGGACCAAATGTACTGAAACGTACTGATTCTTTAAAATCCTTAGTCTGCAGCGGACCAGTCTCTGTTGCGTAATATTTCCCACAATGCGAAGTGCTAACGTTCTTCCTCGTCTTGTGTTCCGTATATGATGTTTGAGAGCTGTTACTAATACGTATATTTTATGTGTGTACCTCCCTTTTAGGACCACAGATGAAATGTAGCTATTTGTGCTAATTTGTGCTGATATGTTGATTAATGTAAATTGTCTTAATTAAATAAACTCAATAAATAAATCCTATGACCCTATTGTTTATCGGTCTGTTACATTTTCAGTGAAGCAAATTGAAAGAAACACGGTGAATCTTATCACTTCCTGTCGTCACAGGAAGTCAGAATCTCGCAGGTAACGGTTCAGTTATGTGAAAACTATTAAATGCCATTTATACCACTTATTAACCTTTTTAAAAATCGTAAGTGGATACTACAGAAGAGGTTTTGCTGTTAACGTGGTCGATGTTGACATCCGCTTTCCAAAACTGGAAACCAGTAAAGCCTGGCTCAGTTTTGGAAAGTGGATCTAACAGAACAGTCATACCGCGGTTCTGAATCAAGGAACAACCTCCGGTCTTAAAACATGAAGCCCATGCACAAGTGCTAAAAACTGCAGTTCATTGAGTGTCCACTAGAGGCTGGCTGCAGAAACACAGGAAACCACATACACACCCATTCAAAGAAGACGATCTTTACAGCAGAAATAAACATGTTTACAGCCTGGTTCAAAACATGAGTATAGGTCTGAAGAACTCATTTCTCACTTAGTATTTTCGAAGATATTAAACTTACGAGTTTCGACCAAATAAGGGCGTGGCTGACTTGATTGACAGGCGGGAACAATGTAGCTGTCAACGAGGAGGCTAATGTCCTGCCTCTTTACCTCACACTAGCTTGAAAGACGTTAGGTTGAGTTCAGTGTTTCCAAAATGGCACCCGCCGACGATCGGCTTCAAAACAGGGCTTCAAGAACAGACGGGTGACGTCACGGAGACTACGTCCGTTTATTATACAGACTATGTTCTGACTACAGCTGCTGTCTGGTCTCAGGCTGGTGTCTTTGAAAACCTTCATTCCAGCTTCTGTCTGAGACGCCTCGTTCAAGAGTTCCGGAATGCTGAGGTTCCGTCGTCCTTTGATGCATCAAAGGATGACGGAACCTCAGCATTCCAGAACTCTTCCACAGGTTCCGTGCTACAGAGTCTGTTCTGGACCCTGAATCTGACCTGGAAAGTTTGGAAAGGGGCAAAAAAAACAAAACACGAACAACCAAGCACAAAGGATTGGTTTGGTGTGTGTTAAGTTTATTATGCGCTTCTTTTTCAAGGAGATTCCCCAATCCTTGTGAGCCGGATTTTACTCCCAAGATTACTCCAACTCAGGTTTATCTTTGTTGAATAGTTCCCTGAGACTTCTGAATATTAGCTTAGCTTAAAGCTTTAATGAATTTTAACTGCCTGTCTCTGCTGAATAAGGTAATTAAATCATACAGAGTCAAAGTGTTGATAAAAGAGACGACATGGCATCGACCTCTGACCTTTCAGACCGATTGAAGTTTGTGAATGATTGAGAAAGCAAACACACACACACACACACACACACACACACACACACACACACACACACACACACACACACACACACACACACACACACACACACACACACACACACACACACACACACACACACACACACACACACAGGAGGATCAGAAACCAAACTGGACTTACTTCCCCCACCAGAAGTTGCTGCGCTTGAGACCTTTGTGGTCAATCTTCATTAAAACAGAGTCCACGTCGATGTAACAATCATCATCCGTCTTCAGCAGCAGATTAAAGTCAGCGTTTCCCACAGACCTGCGAGAGAGCGAATTTACAAACTTAATTAAAGCCCTCCTCCTGATTCCTGCTAATATCCTCCCGTGGATTTACTTCAAATACCACGGAGCGAGGAGGCCACGAGGTCCAGCAAATACAAATATTGTAGTGAAGTTTCAACTCCAAAGCACTCTGTGTTTTTACAACCTGATGACTCACGCCTGCACCGTCTCCCTGACGGAGCGGTTTCACTCCAAATTGAAGACAATTTGAGGCGACGACACACTTTCATTTTCAGGTTGCTGATTTCCTCAGAGGACCGAGGCAATTTGGAGACGGAGAATGGAGTCATTAGCACTCTGCGTACCATTTATAGAACTGAAGCAGTTTGGAAGGCACGTTCCTGTAGGTGTCCACCACGTCTACAAACACCATGTCGCCGTGCCTCAGGCTCTCCTCCTGCAGCGCGCCGTCCTCCCGCCTCAGCCTGGAGGCGTGCCGCTCCATGCGGCCCGGGCGTCCCCGCAGGAGCCCCGACAAGCCGTCTCCATCTGACTCAGAGGCGGATGGTAAAGAGAGCCGTGATGGGGGTAATGGGTGGAAAAGAGAAGCAGAGCTGGATAAGTTTCAGAAGCAGTGAGAGCATATTCCTAAAGAGTCACATTTATTCAGCAGAGGTCTGAACACATTAAGGAACGTTTACAGGGTAATATCTGAATCCCTGTCTGCTACACATTAGGATAAAAGCCTCATATTCTACAGAGGGGATCACTTCTCCTGTTCTCACAGATATTGGATGCTGAATTTAATTTAGTTTTCCCCAAAATGTCTCTGAATCTATTCTCAGATGGAGTAAAATGCAAACACAAGCAGGAGGTTCGATCAATAATGTAACACCGCGGGGAAAACAGGGGAGGGAGGAATGATATTTCCATTTGGCACATATGCAAGCACCCCGAGGCGAAAAGAGAGCTAATCTCACAACCTGCCGCAGAGAGGAAGAGTGCGCTTTTATTTGTACACAACAGGTGCTTCATTGAGCGATCCTAAAAACAGAGGAATTAACTCTTCATGTTACTGACCGTAGATGGTGAAGGTGAAGCCTCCGGCCAAACCAGGAAACCCAAGCGCGCTCCTATGAGGCAATATGCCCTCTGCGATCTGCAATACAAGGAAACGCCACACAGTTCAGCTCTCACAACTTTCCCCCTCGCTCTGAAACATCAGAGAGAATTTTCTGTAAGGGTCTATTTTCGGACAGAGCGGCGGTTTCGTACAGAGGAGATCTTCAGGACTCCTCCTCCGTCGTTGAGCTGCACAGAGGTCGAGTTCACCGTGCTCAGACCTGCAGAGTCCAGATTCTCCCAAACCAGGGTCCCTTCGAAACCCTGGATACACAAACAGACATTTTATCCTCTGCATGTTGATCTTTGTGGTGTGTGAGGCTATTTAAAATAAGAGATTATTCATCTGTAAGCATGATTTGTATGTTGGCGCCAATAAAGACCATGAAGTAATGTCTTTAGCATCCTTTAGGTACTTTAATCAAAACTAGTGTTTACAAGGGATGCACAACAAACCACACTTGATCATATTGTAAGAAGAGCTCTGCATTTAATTTACTGCAAAAGTCTGAAGGGGGAAGTCACTAAGAACTGATTGCAGTCGCTAATAACACCAAGAATTGCGCATCATTAGAACCTCAAAATAACATCCACAGAGTTCTGAGCAGTTTGCTCTTGTTTTGTGTCTTAATGTGGAGATGAGCTGTCAGCATCTTCACTCTGTGCTGTGCAGAGCTGCGATGTCCACTCTCATCCTGATGGCGCTAAACTCTATCCACATAAACGACGAGCTGGATGAAGAGGGGAAGGTCTTTAACGTTTGTGGAGTGCATTCTTGAAAGATGTGACCCAAGTTTTAGACCTAGGTTACTTCCTGAGGAAGAGCTAGCAAAAAGAAGCTAGTTCAGATTTCAGTTTGTATGTCCCGGGGTTGAGCTTCAGACAATTCCAGACTCATTTAACCCCTGATATTTATATAACCGTAATATCAACAGAGTTTATGTACCAATATTTTATTCTTAAGGCATCAAGGGTGGAAAAGTTTGAGCCAAACAACACTTACAAACACTTCGGCGTAACGCTGAGTCACCTGGACACCCAGAGTGAATTCTTGTCCGTCTCCCCACTATCATCTCTCTCTCTCTCTTCATCTCCCTCTATCCCTCTCTCCAACACGGTCTCAGCAGATGTGTGTCTAACATGAGTCTGGTCCTGCTGGAGGTTTCTGCCTGTTAAAGGAAGTTTGTCCTTGCCACTGTAACTTGCTAAATCCTGCAAAGTGCTCTGCTCATGGTGGATTAAGATGAGATCAGACTGAGTCCTGTCTGTGAGATGGGACTGGATCTGATCCGGTCTTGATGTTGGGTCTTTGTTAATAGAACATAGAGTACAGTCTAGACCTGCTCTGTTTGGAAAGAGTCTGAGGAGAACAGTTGTTGTGATTTGGTGCTATAGAAATAAAGATTCTCATGTGTCCTGTTCCATCACTGTTGGGTGAATAAAAACATTTCTGATCAATCAGTGATGTGAAACAGGTTTTAATCTTCTGACCACCGGGGGCAGCGAATGACTAACTGAACTTTTACTGGAGGGGACTTTGAAATCACATCAAGTGTTTTAATGTCTGGGTGAGTTTTAAAGACAGAGCTATGACTCCATCTCTGTCTGAACACGTACCTTCGGCAGGATGAACTGCTCCACTGGTTTGTACCAGACTCCGTTCACCAGCGTTCCCGTGCTGATGGCGCTGAAGCGAGCGGTGACCACGGCCTCCTGCAGAGAAAATACACGTTTAATTCATCAGGAATTCATAAAGAAAGCACAGTTTGTGTTTGTTTATCTCTCATTCCTCTATACGACTGTGTCAGTGTTCTTAAGAGGAGCTGCTCTGAGGCCTCCACCCTCCTTCAGGCTGTGTGTGAACCTTCAGAGGTCAGGGCTGTGTTACCTCCTGGTCCAGCTGGAGGAGCTTCACCGTCACATTGCTCTGAAGCTCGGGCCGGGTCCCGCTGGGAAACACCCCCAGCCGGGTGATCACCACCGGGTGGAGCACCTTGAAATCCAGGGCGATGGCGGACACATCGGAGGGGGCGAGCGCCGAGGGGTCAGACACCGTCACGATCTCCATCTCTGCATCCCGGCCTGCCGAGGAGACACAAGATTACTGCACACGCTAAATTTATTACAATCCCAACGTGCTGACCGACTGTTTTCAGAGACGAGGAGCGGAGAAGACGGCGGAGTGGAAGCTACAACATCAGCACTCTGAGGAGCTGCTTCTTCAGACCGCTGTCTTCAAAGCCAGACTCTGCTCGTCAGTGTGCTTTCTTAATTACAAAAGAGAGTTTATTACCCAGGAGATCAATGAAAGATCAAGGCTGTTAAAGGGAAGAGGAGCTTTTACTTTATATGCTTTCTACACAACTTCTGCAGCTCGCTCCAAAATAAAGACAATTAGAGGCGAAGATCACAGACGGAGAGAGACGCTCTTCATCAGAGCGAATGTTTTCACATGGACTGAGTGGAGCTGATCGTGGACTCTAAGTCCCTGTGAGTCCTTAAACTGAATAAGAGATATGTTTGGGCTGAGTGTCAGCGCTGTGCAGCCTTCACAGATCAGAAGAGTTGGCTTAAAGCTTCAATTATTAACAGTATTCAGTTGTATTATATATATTCGCAGGATATATATTATATACGAGTGAATAGCATGAGGGCTGGGATATTCTATTCTGCTTTAAGTTCAAGTTAACTATGCAACACAAACTCTGGTTACAGCTAGACTCTGCAGCTTTCACAACACGAGCTGAGAGCTGCAATCTTTAGTAGCTGGCACCAGATTACAACCAGAGTAAACTAATCATTCATAGTTTGATTATTAAAGGCCTCAAAGTCGGTCACGTTGTGTCTAAGCTGTAGTTCAGCCTCCCTCCACTAGCTCGAGCTGTATCTCTGGTTAATGTCTGCTCCCATGATGCTCTGCAGCTCTACTACCTGGATGTAAATGAGCACAGGTGATGATGTCATCAGGTAGCGTGGTGTGGTTTGTCAGTATGTTGATCTAGTAAATGGAGATAAAGTTGGATGTAGGATGTGTCTGGTTAAACTGACATATAACCACTCCACCAGAGACATGAGGGACCAGCACAGGCATGAGGACGCTAACCTGCAGGGACAACTGAATGCTGGTGGAGCTAGCTCTGCTAGTGGTAGACACACTGAAATTCAGCATTGTGTTCCTGCAGACTCTGATCGCATGCTAATTGAGTGCTTTCGTTCCTTTTGACTTTTGACGGTTAGTTTGAAGGTCGATTTCTGATGAAACGACACTGATAGTCCCTTTGCAACACGTTGATGTCGCCCTGTATTGTTCAACGAGGCCAATCTTAATTTGTTTAGCGCCAAATCACAACAAATGTCATCTAAAAAGGCTTTTATGAACAGAGCAGGACTAAAGGCTGTCGGTGCTAGCTCTGCTAGTGGTCGCCACACTTGATAAACTAACATCGGACTTCCACCAGATCTGTGTACGGTCCGTCTCTAATCCGCTGCAGTCTCGTCTGTCAACACCCACGGGTTGCATTTTCAGAACGCAGCACGGAGAAGGACCTCCGGACAGCTGGAGTCATGTGACCAAGGTTTTCCCGCGGTAATCCCTGAATCAAGGATTCTCCTCCTCCTCCTCCTCTCCTCATCCATGTTGTCTTTCTGGTCCTCTGAAAACCTCTGACCTGTTGACTCCAGGCCTGGCTCCGCTCATCATGACTTTGGTTTGTTGTTGTAGTTAAGTGAAATACGATCTGGTGATAACACAGAGTGTTTTATTCTAAAAATTAACTGGATGTTTTCATTTTGTTTTGGTGAAACCTGACTTCCTGTCCCGCTCCATCTGCTCTGTTGAGATTGATGCGTCGTTCTCCGGCATCCGGCACAAATAGAAGTCTTGTGTATCTGATCCGGAGGACTCCGACCTGCCGGATCAGAGACGCAGCTGGAACTCAACGGAGCGGATCCAGTGGAAGTTAACACAGTGACTAGAATAGAAACCTATCGGATCCAGAGCTGAGACGGACTGATGGTATTTGGCCGGATGTTCTTACCTTAAGAGTCGTTGGTTAGTTTGAATTCAAAGTTTAATTTCAACAATTCTATCCTTAGTTTGTATTTCATTTAAAAACTTTTGTTCTTGAGTCGTTTTAAGAATATTATGTATTATTGCCGTTCCCATTAACTGTTATAATGCTTTCACTAATTACCTAAAAAGAATGACTTGAACAATCACTGCGCTCGTTGACTGATTCATAAACTCAGCTGTAAAAACAACACTTCAACAAACCACTCACACACACTCTGAGGAACACTTCAGCCCTAAAGATGGAGCGGTTTAATCACCAGAGTGAGAACAAACAGCTACAAACATTATGACTTAAACAAAGTCTGAGTCTGATCATTAACCATGACGCAGCACACAAACAGTTTACTGCACGAGTTAATCGTCCTTTTTAAAAGAGCGATCCGACCCGAGTCCTGAGTCCTGAGTCAGGGACCAGACTGTTCCTGCGAACATCTCGCACCACAGCTGCCCGTCTACCTGCCCGCAATTCTGAAGCAACACTGCCAACCATTAACACGCCGGAGAACGGACAACGGGTCGGAAAATAAAACATCAGCGTGACCCTAAAGGCCGGCGTCTGAAAAGCTTATTCCGATGAGCGGTAATTATGTTTGCATGAAAGCAGAAAACAGCGAAGCAGCAGGGAAAGTAGTGAAAACGGTTGAATCTGTGAAGGTGAGAGACACAGCAATTACTGTCAGAGAGCCTGCTCGATGATTTTCTCCCATATAGTGCGTTAAGAGTTCTGTATATATGTCTTTACTTTTCAAGTGTTCACACACACTCAGAGCCGCGTTGACTGGGAGAGATTTCTGCTCCGGCCTTGGAGAGGAAAAAGCTCTACGTCCTTGAAGTGTGGGTGAACATGAATAAAAGGTGCTTTATTTCTTCTCTGAACATGCATTCTTCTCCTTCTTTCAGCTCAGCTATTCAGCCTCAGCTAGCAACAGAGTGAAGAGAGACTATCTCTCCGTATAACAGCCAATCATCAGTGTTGATTACGTCTTCTTTTATTCTTTATTTCTGCCAACACGGCGGCTCCTCTCTTTTTTCAAGAGATCTAAAAACAGTTTGGGAGAGGTAACGAGGGCCGTTAAGAAGAATTCAAAAAACATGTCAGGGAGGAACTGATCTCTCCCAGAAGTGTTCTGGTCTATATCTGTAGTCTGAGCAGTTACCACCAATCAGGTGTCTGCAGGAGAAACAGTCTGTATGGAGAGCAACAGCAGGAGGAACACAATCCATGGTTGTTAATCTGAAGAGGATTTCTTCCTCTCTATAAACAGATATCTGCATGAAGAGCAGCTAACAATCTGTTCTACATCAAACATTTATACTGAGACATAAATCTGCTTGATGCTGTGTCACTAAAGACAATCAGCGTTTAGATTTCCTGACTTCCTGGAACGCAGCATCAGAAATGATGGATCCCACCTCCATTCAACAAACAAACATTGTAGACGTAGTTTTCTTCTCCTCTTGAGGACAGACCTGACAAAGCTTGACTTTGGACTTTTGACTAATCTGCATCATGATGTTGTTATTTCAGCAAACTGAAGACCCGTTAATTACAAGAACATCACAAGAACATCAGTTCCTGTTTCAGGTTCATACCGCTGAAGGGAGCCAGAGGGAAGCCTCTGTGGAACTGTTTACAGTGAAACTGAGACTCAGCAGGAACAGATGAACGGGAGCTTTTCTGGGGGGATGAAATTAACCTGGAGACAGAATTTACTCGGTAGAAATATCTAAAGGGGGGAATTTTGGTTTGCTTCTGGGAAAGGAAGTCCTGACTGGAGATCGTTAATCCCTTTACGTTAGCTATAACAGAAGTACAGAGTAGTTAGCTATCATTTCCAGAAGGCCCTCAGATGATAGCTGACCGGTTCTGAGATGAATAGAAGTCTAACCTGCCTTCATTTGATATCAACAGGTTCCCCTGTTCCCTTCATTCCCTGTATTCTGTAGTGTATTGCTCCTTTATTAGAACATCTTTGGTAGGCACCTCTGAATATTCTCAGTACTGGATCATCAGATTCTTTCTCCTGTAAATGTCTCAGTTATTTAGCACCTGTAGGTACCTGTGAAAGAGGACCACACTGTACAGAGGGAAAGCTTCGTACCGGTCTCTGTGAAGTTGAGGAGCGAGCAGGAGTACGGGTCTTCTCTGTCCTCCTCTGGAATGGCGCACCCATGCTCCCCGACGATGAACTTCACCCCCACTCTACAAAAGAAAAACACAAACACAATTGCATTCATCTTTTTCTTGTGTGTGCGTGTGTGTTTGTGTGTGTGTGTGTGTGTGCAATAATAGCCCACCAGATTTCTAAAGCTTGTCCATCTATGCACCTTGTTGCTATGGCTACTGAGGGTTACTTAAAGGCCATCACACCTTATCGGCGCTCGGATCGCTGAATGAGAAGGAGGCGGGAAAAAAAAAAAGGAAGAATGAAAGAATGAAAGAAAGCAAGAACAATATTGGCCGGCGGTCAGGTAGAGATAAAAAGTGTTGATGTGGTGGTCGGTTATTTGCTGCCAGCTTCAGGCTTTTTGTCACAGAATGAATCTGACCGAGGAGAGAGAGAGAGAGAGAGAGAGAAGAGGGAGGAAGAATAAGCTTCAGCGTACACACCTGTGCTGGAAGTGGGGGTGATGTCTCAGGTAGCCCAGCCAGGTTTCTCTTATCGCTTGTCGGAGTTCATGATGGTGTCTCGCTGACAGCACTCCCACCAAAACTTCATAGAAAGGTAACGCTTCATCTGAAACAGACACGAGGAAATATTATTCAAAATCTAAAATAATAAATGTGAGGCGTTTAATTAATACATTTGACATAAATTATGAAAATATGCTGAAAAAATTTGAAAATCAAAATCAAAGTTTAAGAGGAATTGAGTCATGAGAGGAGGGTCAGATTTTATTTTAATACTGTTTTATGTTATTACTGAGATATTTAACATTTAGTGATATGGTTAGTATTAGAATAGTATCGATTATTCCATTATTTGAACCGCAAATTATGACTTAAAGAGATTCCTTTGTCAAGATAAAGTTCTTTTGGATCTTGCTACGATAACTTAGAGCACAATAGTTTAGCCTGTACATATCAGTCATGCCTATTTGTTGTTCTTTTGTATTTATAGTTGATTTTATTATCATTATATTTATATTTTTATTATTCTTATGCCTTGTACAAAGAGAGCACAGTTTACCAAGACAAATTCCTTGTGTGTTCAAGCATACCTGGCCAATAAAGCTGATTCTGATAAAAAATGGGATGTTACAAACCGACTAATGTTTGAAATTTAACTTCCAACTAACAGACCAGTCAAAAGGTATGAAAAGCACTAAACTGTCGAATTAGAACCCAATTATTCAACATGCAATCACAGAGTCTGCAGGAAAACAACGTCAAATTTCAAATTGTCTACCACCAGAAGAGCTAGCTCCACATGCCTGTGCTGGTTCCTCATGTCTCTGGTTGAGTGGTTATATGTCAGTTTAACCAGACACAGCCTACATCAACATACTGACAAACCACGCCGTGCTACCAGACGATATCTGTCACCTGTGTTTGTTTACATCCAGGTAGTAGAGCTGCAGAGCATTATTATGGCAGCAGATATTAACCAGAGCTTCAGCTCCTGCTACATATGTCTAACAATCAACATGGTCTGAATATATAATGTAAATTATCTTTTAAAAGGTAGCTTCTTTAGTATCTTGTGGATTTTAAAGCAAGTTGATTTGATTTGTTTTCCACATTATAAAGAGGATCCATTTTAACAATCAGGGAAAATTATGTTTTTCTTGTAAAAGAAAACAAAATTAACTGGATAGGTGAATAAATGTATTAATGAAAACAACAACAACAACAGTAATAATAATTAGACTAATTTAAAATAGAAAACAAATAACTAGGAGAAAAAAATGACAATAAGAAAAGTATAAAAAAAAATGCATAGGTAAATGTTAAAAAAAGTATAATAATTAATAATAAATCAATAAAAAGAATGAAAACAAGTCACTGTTGATATTCTTAAAATCTTTGCATTACATTTTAAATATTTCTGTAATTATTCATAAATAAATAGACCTTTTCAACTGACACCATTCAGCACAGCCATCCTCACTCTATCAAAGAAGCTTCGACTTTCAGGAGAGAATAAAAAATATCCAGCCTTCCTGCATTTAAGATTTTTCCAGATTTGGCCCCTCTAGAAAATAACTGAACAAGCCTGCAAAAACAGACACTCTGCATCCTTTCAAAAATCCTATTTCACCTTCCCTGTGATTTATGCATCGTGATATTTGCTTTGCACTGATTTACCATCATGCATGCTGACATTAAACTCATGCCTGTGCACACCTTCATGCATGAAAAGGAGGTTACACCTATCTTCCCTTGTTTAAGCTGCTGCAGCACAGGCTTTCTCTGACCGGGCTGCAACAAAACACCATTTTTATCATCGATTAATTATTCGGTCGAGAAAATATAACCTGAGCCCAAAGAGACGTCTTTATGCTGCTGTTTTAATTAAAGCAACACTCAAAAGCAGAACCACCAGAATGAGGAGCAGCTTCTCTCCTGAGGGTGGAAGACTGCTGAACTCTGGTGGTGCTCTGTAGTCTCAGCCGCTCCCAGCCATACAGACTCAGATACCAACAGTACTATATAAAGGAGTACCTCAAAACTTGCACATTTGCACATTCAATTGCACTATGACAGAACAACTCAATCAGTCATGCACAATATTTATATTTATATATGTATTACTGTTGTCTTCCTTTTTAATTTAATATTAACTTTATACAGGACGTGAGAATTTAAATTTTGTTCCATATCATGCGACAGCTTGTGTTGGTACGACAATAAAAAACCTTGAAAAATAAAATATATTTAATTCACAAAATGGCAGAAAGCAGAAATACTATAAAACCTTTAAAACTCAATAAGATTGAATAATGGGTTAATTAATATTTGCACGATTAATCGATTCAAAGACGATTAATCGTCTTTGAATCGATTAATCGAGCAGCTCTGTAGTTGAAACAAGGCAGAGATGCTCAGCTCTCTTCAGTCTCCAGAGCCTGACTATCCCAGCAACGCCCAGCACTTCCCCTCTACAGTTAAACACGCGCACATTCATGCACTCATCCACACGCGCACAAACTACCTGTACCGACCCCAGCAGGCGCACTAGGGCGCGCGTGGGGAGCAAAGTTAGACACAGAATGAAAAAGTTCCCGAGGCTTCGTGGAGGTGAAGCCCGGGACTGCAGCTTCAGAAAGTACCCGAGTGTGTGTTGTTGTCCGGCGGGGTGGAGGAGGGTCTATGAGCCGACCATAAGTGCACCAGGACGGCGACGGCGCAGGGCAGCAGCACGAGCGCGAGCCTCCGCATGGACGGAGCGCGTCACTCAGCCGGAGCAGGAGCAGCTTCAGCGGCGTGGAGTCTCTGCATGAGCCGCTGACTCTCCACGGTGTGAGCCGCTCCAGGTCTGAGCTTCCTCTCTCTGCTCCTCCGCAGCTCTCAGCAGATCTCAGCACAGACTCATGTCTGCCTCCGCCGCGAGGAGAGACGGACCAATGGGAGGAGAGGAGCCCCACCGCGGTGCACTCTGGGAGATGGAGTCTGTTTCTGTCTGGCTAAACAAAGCAGCATTTTATGATAGTAGGAACATTTCCTCCAAGATAAAATTATATTAAAAAGAAAATTCAACTCAACTTAACTTTATTTATAAAGCATCTTTCATACATATAAGCAAGCAGCCCAAAGTACTTCACTGAATAACAGAGAGACAGAAAACAACAGCAATGGTAAAATTATAAAAGACATGATTATAAGAAGAAGAAAGGTACTTTATTAATCCCCAGGGGGGAAATTCAATTTTTTCATTCGTGTTACTTTTTGGACATGCTACACACACAGTATATACATACAATCATGCACACACATGCAGTGGACATGCACATAGGGAGAGATGTCAGAGTGAGGATGCTGCCGTCAACCAGCGCACCCCAAGCAGTTGGGGGTGCGGTGCCTTGCTCAAGGACACCTCGGCAGTGCCCAGGCAAGTGAACCAGCACCTCTCCAGCCACCAGTCCTCTTGCCAAACTTCGTCCCTACTGGGACTCGAATCAGCGACCCTTCGGTTCCCAAGCCAAGTCCCTATGGACTGAGTTACTGCCACCATCATGAATTGTCATCTCCCCCTGAGGGTACCTACTTCTTCCTGTTTGGCTAATGCCGTTGTGTTTTCTGATTTTCACTTCAGGGCCACCATATAAAATACTTTATAATCAAATAAAATCAATACAGTAAAATCAATAAAATAAGTATTTGTGGGAAGAAAAGTTAAAAATTAGGTAGCATTAACAAGATCAGATGAATACAATAAATAAATAGATAAAGAAATAATTACATAAGATAAATAAATGTTAAAGCAATGATTAAATTAATAAAAAAATAATAACACTAATAATGCAGTCCAGGGCTAAAAATAAATTACTCCAAATTAAAAGCTAGATTAAAAAGGTAAGTCTTAAGTTTACTTTTAAAAAACAGAGTTCACAGCTCAGGGTCATAAAAACAGAAAGCTCTCTCTCTCTGTGTGTGAGACACACGAGGAACATTTAAAAGGGAAGCATTCGAGGACCTCAGTAGATGTTGTGATAGCAGTGTCAGTGATAGTCGTAGTAGCTGTAGAGTCAGCAGTTCAGTAATGGATGATTGATAGTGAATGGGTGCTTATGCAAATTAGAACACCGGATCACAGGACAGGATGTTGCTCCACTTTTCCCTGTCAGAGCTGGTTGGAGTCCAGGGCTAACTTTCCAGAAGCGTGTCCAGAAGGTGGTCAGAGATGCCCCAGATCTTGAAGAGAGATTGTCCACCCCAAAAAATCAGCGCTTTGATTGGCTGTTTGCCTCGTAAGAGACTGGATTTATGTTAAAATCAACAATTTGGGCGGCTATCTTTGCGATTCAATATCATAACTTTTGACAAACATTTTTTTGTGAGTCCTGAAAGAATGAAGGTAAAGAAACTCCACTGCTTCCTCTCTGTTGTGCTTCTTTTTAAAGTCGACACACGTATTTTCCATATTAACTATAAATAATATGAGAATTAAATCAACATTTTTAGAAGAATCAAACTTTAAAAACACATGTAAATATATAAGATCTAAGATTTCTCTGTATCTCTTGTTATCAGTCCGTTAATCGTCTCCCGGAGGTGTTTTATTTTTTTATAACCCATCAAAAGATGAATAAATGCATCGCAGTGGGAGAGAATACATTTCAGCATTTACACATCTTCATAAAAATACAGCAGCAGCATGCAGTTTCAATCTCAGCTCAAACTACTTAAAACAGAAAGGCTAAGTAAGCAGGATAAATAATTGAATCTGCGTCGTTAGATGTAAATTGAAACACTAAAGCAGTGTTTACAGCCGAACACCGAGTCGCAGAGGTGGAGCTTTGTGTTCATCACATAAAGAAGTGACAGACAGAGATTTGTTTTGCTTCGGTCCACATTGTGAATACATAATAAAGTGAGAAAAACCTTCAAAGCAGAGTAAAAAAAAATATCTTTAGAATCATTTCATCCCTCAGAAACCTTGGTGAAATGTTGTTGCTGTAAGATTAGAACATAACTTTATCAAAGCAGCGACTGTGCTGCACATAAATCATTAAAATGGAATCTGTTGTGAACGCAGACGCAATGTTTGAGGAGGATTTCTTCTGACGCTGAGAGCAGCTGGGTTTTTTCCTGGAGAGGAACAGAGGGTCACGTCTGCTGCCATGCTTCATTTGTGTTGATTTTAATGGAGTTCCAGCGTTGCATACATGTTATTACAGAGACTCCACGATGCATTCGAGGAAAAAATAATACCGCCGCCGCGAGAAAGACTCTCCTGAGGTAAAAGATAACCTTGTGTGGACTTGTTTTCCTTTAAACCTCGTTTTTCAGAAGTAAATCTAAAAGAGTATCTCTGATGCCGAGCTTTAAAACGGTCAAATACACTGGAATGATGATTAAGAGAGTGAAGGCTGGAGAAAACGTCTCATTATGACACAAAAGAAGTCCTTCTGCTGATAAAACATGCCTAATCTGAGTACTCCCAATTAAAATCAGAACATATGATGTCATGAATTGCATGAAAATGTCATTTTTAATATATTTCACATTAGTAGGTATCTTAGATCTGTAGGAATAGATTATTATAGTGCTTACAATAAAGTGAATTCACTTTATATGAGATAGAAAGGATGTAATACAGGAAAAATCAGCTTATCATGGCATGAAATGCTTCTTTAAACGTGTAAAAAGTATACACAACATGAGTTTTTCTTTCTAGGGGTGTACTCAGGATGTTAGAGGGCCCGGTGCCAAAACATGAAAAGGGCCCCTTTGCACGGACAGTTGTGTTAAAGCATTTTGAAGTCCATGTTGTGAGCTCTTCAGAAATAAAGGTGAGCTAGTGTTAGCTTGGAGGTTACAAATTTGGACTTGTGTTTCAAACTCCAGCTGGGCGTACGCCTGAGTGTAACTTACATCGGACTTAGCGCTGTTACGACAGTCATGATCGACCTTAAGTTTCTTCATTTGCACCAGTTAGACTGAATCCCTGTTTGTGTTACACCTGAGTCTGTGACAGCAGATTTGTCGGCCTATCCGAAGGTGGTATTAACGTAAAAATAACAGTCACCGAGAAAACGGCGTGACTTAATTACAGGACGATTAGCGAAAGTAGGTTAAGATAAAAGAGAGTAATCCATGGTCACACCAAGCTGATTTGAACGGTGCCTTTGAATTGTCCGTATTCATGATAAGTGGCCGTACGAATGCGCCCTCTTATCGTATCTACAACATCGTAAGTGGAAGTATTATTCCGAAAACTTCGAGGTCACGAGTTGGGATGTGTCTGATGGCGTTTCCAGAAATGGTGGCGCCCATGGAGTCCAGTTTCACATGAATAAATTACGTCATTATGTAACTGACAGGGTCTGTAGTTAGAGGAGCTAAAATAGCTAACGTAAGTTAGAGCACAGCTTGTACAACGTAATTTGATGTTAGCCACGTATGAAACCAAAAGCAGTTATAGCAACACAACAAGTGTTAATACTAGGGATGACCACAATTAATTGATTATCGATTAATTGATTGTTAAGAAATTACTCGAAACACATTTTTGTTATCAATTTTCCGTCACGTGGAACAAACATCATGTGGTCTCATATTACACTCATCTATCAGGGAGGTGTTTTAAGTTTAAAGCATGTTTGGATGTGAATCAGCTGTTAAAGGTGTTGCGCACAGCGGAGACGCTCAGCTGGCGGCTGCGCGTCAGGTCTCCACGTGCGCTTTTTAAAAGAGGATCAATACAAAACTGCTGCCAACAACAACACGGACACGAAGGTTGACTACTTTAAACAGGATATTTCCACCTTTGGATACAAAGGCAACAGACAGGTGGGAAATTCAGGTACGCTACGTTTACAGACCAGCAACATCAGAGCCATCTGAGCTTTTCTCCAGCTGATTATGACCCGGTTGCGCTCCCGGCTGACACCTGACCGAATACACATGTTTATTTTTCTCAATAAGAACGAGTAGACAGAAAACTGGACACTGTGAGTCTGAAGTACTTTTCTGTTAGTATTATGAGCCTTCAGTTTATAAGATTATGTCCGCGGAGAATATTTTAATGAGCCTGATCGTTGATATTCTGCGTGTCAAACATGTGCCCGTATTCAATCCCGTCAGTTATTTGCATTTTGTTGCTGTAGAAAATAAAATTTAGGGGGAAAACAACCTATTTGGCATTGTTTTTGACGTAAGAATAATAATGTTTTTTTATCAATTAATCGATAATTGATCGTTAACATTTCCAAAAATCGATCACGGAAAATACTTAAAATGTACATCCCTAGTTAATACAGTTTGTTATATTTGTCGTATTTTTTCTGTTTCATTCACGGCGTTCCAGCATGAATAAATAAAAATAAGATTTTTAGCATTTTTACAGAGAGAGCAAGAAAGACAATGATTGATATTTCTTTGTCCGGGTTGCCTGATAAAGGTGTTCGGTAGTGGTTACCGAACACCTTTATCAGGTGTTGAACGCCAATCCTGTCATGCACACAACTTTACGAGTTCCACTTGAAGGCAGCATCAGGTCTCATTTTCATTTTGTCGGGGAAGTCCTGTTTGAATTAATCAAGGAGCTCTACTCTCGACTACGGCATGTCGGACAGAAACAGGAAGTAACAGGAAGCGGTTACAGACCTCGCAAATTTAGCTGAAATCTTCAGTTTGTTTATGAACGTTTAGTTTCATTGAGAGAACATTTTTTAGTGTCATGAGTTTAGGCCACTGTTGTATTATCCAAACCGTCAGAAGCTATGAAGTCATCGCCGTGCTAACAAACATCCCAAAAAAATCCCTCCACCAACCAACCCCTAAACTTCCCCCGGGGCCGAGCACGCTCAGGGCAAACTGTGTTCTCTCTCTTTTTTGCCAACAGAGCTTTTTAAAAGAAATATTTTTTCAGAAGATTTTTTCGAGGTGAGGGATAGAAGTGCGTTAGGCGAACACGAATGTTCACGAAAACGTGCACGAAAAGACCAGGTGCAGCTACGCCCAGTCCAAGTCTTGCTTGGTGCACTTGGCGTATGTTCTGGTCAAAGAGTCTGTCCTAGCTAAATCCAACGTAAGAGATACGACCTAGCTAGTTGGTGCACTCAACCCTCAGTAACCAGAAAGGGGTTCATTTAAAGGTCCTCCACAAGAACTCTTGAATATCCGGTAAATCTGGTGAATGTTGAATGGGAACATGAGGAGGCACAAAATCTCACTTTCTCCACTGGAAGAGCTACAGGAGCGTTTCTCACATCTTCCACTGAAACAGACTCCAGACAGCATTTTATGTTTTACCTACAAGAGACGCACCAAGGGGGCGATCACCCTCTCGTTCCCAAATTTCAAGACGAACCTTCCAAAAGCAGAAATCTTGTGTTCCTTGTTTTATATTTTTAAGCTGGCTTTGTCACAGTCTAACAGGAAACACTGTATTCAGGTGTTATGAGCAGAAATGCTGCTGAAAAACGTTGCACTGTGCAGATATGACAGTACTTCTTATCTCTTGTATTTTGCAGACACTTTGGGGATCACTGCCCAAATTGGAAAATTGCTCTAGCACCAAATCTTTGTGTTAGATAACCCACTGCCCCAGGGATAATTACTTTCCTGTGCATTATATAATTCTTTTTGGAGTCACATTCACAAATAAACTCATTACAATGATTCAGTTCCCTCTCTGCAGATCATCATTCATCTGAAAGGAGATGGCTTTTCAGAGCAAGAAATACATCCGCACATCCTGTTCCTCTGCAGATATCAGCCCTCCTCGTCTATCCTAGTTTGTTATTTACGTCCTCCACTCTGATTTAACTTTTATTTATGTTTCTTCCTTATCTATCTCTATTTATACCGCTCTATCTCAAGTGTATGCATCTCTCTCTCTCTTCACTGTTACCTCGCAGCGCTCAAACACTCACAGCTTGTTCCTCCAGATTTCTTTCTCAGGTCTCAGCTGAGAACACACCACATCGTACGCAAACCTAATTCATGAATTTCTAATATAAGATTTGGGAACTTTAAACATTTCCTGTCCTGCAATACCTACAATTTCCATCAAGTGTCTTTTTTTATTTAACTGGAGGGTCTGAGGAGAGAGGAGTTTGCATGTTAAGTTCAGGAGACAAATCTTTGCTCATGTGGAACGCCATCAGTCACAGCGAGAGGCTGACTCAGAGGAAAGGTTTTCAGGGCCTTACGTTTGAAATAAATGAAGATTATGTTCCTTACCTCAGCTGTGCCGAGGCTTCACATATCCTCTCCTGACTTCTCTTTAAAGCATCCGGCTTCTCTAGAATTGATTTAGAGGAATCTCAAAGGTATACCTGACTTCTCTTATAAATGACGACGGTCTTCAGGAGTGTCGAAAGATGCACTCAGGTATTTCCAATTTTCAAAACAGACAAATTGAATTCACAAAAAAGTCAGGAAACTGTTTGAAATGTTGATAAAAACATAATTTATCAGTTAAACCTGCATTTAACTGTAAATAGAGAAAAGATGACAAATTGTTTGAGAAGCAATTTATGCAAAAACATTTTTTAATATATTTTTCCTTTATTTTATGGGACAGCTGAAGAGAGACAGGAAATGTGGTGAGTAGAGAGAGGGGGAAGACATGCAGGAAATGGTCGACCGGCTGGGAAACGAACCGGCCCCCTGCGACGAGGTCTGCAGCCTCTGCACATGGGGCGCCCAGACCGCCAGGCCACCAGCGCCCCATGCTAATTTTAAATTTGATGCCAGCATGGAACATCTCCCAACTACTGAGGTTACTGGTCAACAGGTTAGTCACATGACGGTTCACCAATCTGTGAGACTGCGTGAGTGAACAGATCAACAGTTTGAGAATAATGTTCCTCAGAGTAAAGTGACAGAGTTAGTGGATTTCATCATCTACAGAACATGATATCTTTAAAGTAACAGAGCTTTAAGTAATTTGAAACTGAGGTTTTCAAAAACCTAGAGATTTCTGAAAACTCAGTTTTGTCGTTTTTTCGTGTGGACGACAAACACGAAAGTTTTAGAAACGTTGAGGTACCTGCTTGAGGCAGTAGTTGTCTGTATGTACAGTGCATGCACCAAGATGGTGGTTTGTTTACGTCTGCTTGGTACTGTTCGGTTTGATTAGAAGTTTAGAGCGACACCGCACTGTTCTTCATATTTATACCGCAGCTCAAAGACGAATAAAGACGCTCAACACACACGTGCACAATGTTCTTCTGTAGTGATCCACGTGCCAGACTGGATCGACGGTGTAGCCTACATGTGTAGATTTGCATGCGTAGCCCCTGTACCTACACAGAGGCCTAAGCAAGTTGCCGACAGTGTTGCCAACTCCTCAGTGAGGAGAGTAGCTATTGGCTGTCCTAAAAGGCACTAGAAGTCACCGAATGACGTCATCGCCTAATTTGCATAATCTGAATTGTAATAGACGCTGTCAGAGAGAAGGGGAACGTCGATGGAGAGACAAAAAGAGGTTAAAAAACACCTTAAATATATTTATAAGAACACTTAGGAGCCTAAAAAAATTAAACTAAACACATCATTTTCAAGATATTTATTGTATACAATCTACATTACCTATCTAAATGGATCAGCCAGCGGTGTGTTCGTACATGGACGATTTATTTGCAGTCTGCACGCGGAGGGGTTAACATCTCTGCTCTGACTGCAGCTACGAGGGATTGCTGCGCGACTCGGACTGAGCCGTCTGTGAGAGCTTTGGGACGGGGGAGGGGGCCACTGCAGCACCCGCTGCCCATTTAGAACGATACATGCTTTCATTTAAGAGTCTCCAAAAGTCTCCAATAACACCAGAGAAAGTCGCTAGATTTGTCGCTTAAGGGGTCTGAAAACTCGCTAAATATAGAGACAAAGTCGCTAAGTTGTCAACACTGCACACTGCCCTCAAGTGTTCCGGTGGAGTACTGCAGAGCGTCAGACACATTGACGCATAAGTAGGTAGAGCTCACGTCCGCGCTGACCACTGCTGCGTAAGGTTGACACGGAAGTATAAACAAGCCTTTACACACTATCGCCACCTGCTGGTCTGATATCCTTATGAAGGTGTTTTCAGATGTTTCTTAGACAGAGAAAGATTCAGAAACTCCTCCGGTGTTGAAAGGACTTTTTTAAAGAGAGAGTGAAAAGAATCAGTTTTAGAATAATATTGGTGTACGTGTGGACGTGGTTTGAGTCTGGGTCCTGTTCAACCTGTCAGGAGTCTAGTTTTCATAACCACCTGTTCCCTACACATTATCTCTTACGTAATCCAAACGATCATTTCAGAAAGCAGCAGACAGATTTTGTGTATTCCCTGTTGAGGTTGTAAATCTGTTCTTAAAGCTCGACATTAAACAAGCGTGTCAGACTGTCTCTGCTTTGTTTCTCTTTGAAAGGCTCCTCGGAGTAAAAGGTCTGAGGCTGAATTGATTCATAGCTCTTTATAAAAAAACACCCTGACACACCAACGTTTCATCCAGATGGCCTGTGGTTCAGCTCAGCCACAGGAGGTCTCCACTACACAGCGAACACACACTCCTCTCTGAGACCCACAACGATTTCTAGTCGCCTTTTAGTGCGATCAGACGGGCGGCAGTGAGAGACAGGAGGCAGAAATATCAAACACACAGCACATTTGGGTTGCCGTTTCCTTTAATTCATTTGATCCATCAAAGGATTTACAAAGCCTGCTATTTAAATGCTAATATTTTACCAAAACGATTAAACCATTCATGAATACAGCTGCACATCGTCGACATATCAAACTCCCGATATGTGCAGAGTAGCACCCAGAAAGTCAATGAAGAGGCAATATCTCATATCATAGTAGTTCTCTCTGTTATAGATAGAAATAAATCCATGCAATATTCATCTCTAGCCGTAATATTTCTTGTTTCAGATTTGGCACCATCCTTCAGATGAGGTCAGAGGGAGCGCCCTGAGGTGAGCCTCAGGTGGTTTGGAGAGGAAATAAAGACGGTAAGTATCCTGAAAAAGAGCCCAATAATATTCGTCTGTTTGATTCCTAATGCGATGGCTGTTCAAGTACCGAGAGGAGGTTTCTTTAAATTTGACAGAAAGAAGGATGAAAAAGCCTGAACCACCGCAGGGATCATTTTATGTAAACCGACCCTTAGCATTGTTTTTAAAAAATACTCAGATAGTATCAATAATTGCATGTTTTATAAATGTTTTTACCTAAATATCATACAAGCTTAGTAGCACTACACGTCATTTAGCTGTCAGTGCTGTGCAACAAATATTCATAATACTACTCATAATAACAATATTCATAACGATCAGAACAATTCATCGTAAAAATCAGCAAATGCTATTCAACTACCATTTAAAGGAAATTCTTGGACAGTGTGCTTTTTCTTCCAAAACAAACAGAAACAGAAAAAAGGCTGCGAGGCGACAGTGTGACGATCACGCTGCTCCCACAGAAGTTGGCACTGTAACATACTGTACACTCTAAAAGACCGACAGGCCCTCGGAAACAGAGGAGGCTGTCAAAAAGGAGCGGAGAAACATGCAGGCCTCTGGTTTGGCTTTAATGTCGAAGGCCTTGCCATTCACTCTAGGACAGGCAAAAAGAATCAGGCTCAGGAAACATGCCCAGAAAACAAACCGAAGCAGGAAGGAGGGAAAATATTCCATTCAAGGCTGCAGGACGAAACCAGAGTCTGTGATTTGTTGCGGGCGGAGTGTATGAGGAGTAAATCAAACACAGCAGCAGAGATTGAGCGCATTAAAGGAGGAGCGGATTCATAAATAAAATTTGACTTAAGGGCTGTTTGCACAGAGATAACCCTGAAGACCTCATTGAAACATTAACTCTGCACCTTGCATCAAATATTATTCAATGCAGCAGATCTTGATGTGCAGAAACCTCCTCCTTATTAGCGATGCCGTTTGCACAAAGTGAAATAATTTATATGTGAGACGAGGTCTCTCTACTCTGATCTGGATCCGTGCTGCAGCACTAAATCGAGCGGGTTAATTGTTGGTGACTCTGCAGGCAGATTGAAACAGAAACCACTACTGAGGGAAGAGCCGAATTTTAGTGGTGCTTTCAGTTAAGTGTCGCTACAAATAGGCGAACCTGTTCACTGAAAGCAACGAGAAGCTAACGGGAGTGTTCCTGCGGGTAAAACAAAGATGGACGCCTTTTCGTTCGGGTGAAAGGAAGGGGGATAAATGCTAAAAAAGGTCAAAGACACTGGGCGAATTTCTGTTTCCTGAGGCATGTTAAGATCTAGCACGAAAAAGAAAAAGAAAATCTCTCATCTCATTAAGCACTGAGCAAGGCTGTTCTCTAATAACAAAGCAATAACAAACCTATTTAACAAGACATGATACGCTCACTGGGTTGCCAGTTTGGTAGCCGACTCCCCCCAAAAACCTTCAGCCACCAGGACAGAGCTGACCAACAACAGAGTGTCCGCCTGGCAAAACTCAACTCAACGCCTACGGCCAGTCGCTTCAGGTGTGGTGAAGACAGGTAAGCCAGAAAACGCCATGCCCGCGCTCGCACAGCTCTACCGGCGGGTCATCAGAGGATGCTGCAGAAGAACTTCTTCTCCCGGAAGGGGTTCTCGGAGGCGGGGACGGGCATGATGAGCGGGTCCTCGCGTATGTGGGCGTCGCAGTACGCCATCAGGTCTGCAGCTGCTTTGGAAACCTGAGAAGAGGAGAGACGGGAGGAGAGACGGTTAGAGCTGGGATATACAATCATCGGGAGGTCACACAGATCAACACAAATATGACTGTAGTGTTTGTGTTTGTCTTCTGGTTTCATTTTGTGTTTTGATTTGATTTAAAACGACAATCAACAAGAACATTTACTCTAATTAACCGTTGTATTTATTGTTATCCCTTGTTCCTGCTGAGTCTCAGTTTCACTGTGAACAGTTCCACAGAGGCTTCACTCTGGCTTCCTTCAGTGGTATGAACCTGAAACAGGAACTGATGTTCTTGTGATGTTCTTGTAATTAACGGGTCTTCAGTTTGCTGAAATAACAACATCATGATGCAGATTAGTCAAAAGTCAAAAGTCAAAAGTCAAGCTTTGTCAGGTCTGTCCTCAAGAGGAGAAGAAAACTACGTCTACAATGTTTGTTTGTTGAATGGAGGTCTATGAAAGAGGATTAGAGACGCTGATGGTTTTTTTTAGCTCTGACCTTCTTCACGGAATGTTCCATTTGTTCTCAGAATTCTGACATCAAACACAGAATTCTGGAATTCTGTCTTTGATGTCAGAGTTCTAGAACACCTGCTGTTGCTCTCCATACTGACTGTTTCTCCTGCTGACACCTGATTGGTGGATACTACTCAGACTACAGACAGAGACCAGAACCCTTCTCAGACTAAAATCCAGACCCTGAGATCCAGATTCAACATGTTTCTGAATCAGAATCTGTAATTACAGGTTAGTTGTTGCTGAAAGTAAAAAGCTTTGTCAGGTCTGTCCTCAAGAGGAGAAGAAAACTACGTCTACAATGTTTGTTTGTTGAATGGAGGTGGGATCCATCATTTCTGATGCTGTGTTCAGGGAAGTCAGGAAATGTAAACGCTGATTGTCTTTAGTGACACAGCATCAAGCAGATTTGTGTCTCAGTGTAAATGTTTGATCTAGAACAGATTGTTAGCTGCTCTTCATGCAGATATCTGTTTATAGAGAGAATTAAATCCTCCTCGTTACGCTGGATTGTGTTCCTCCTGCTTTTGCTCTCCATACAGACTGTTTTTCCTGCAGACAGTAAATCATGCTGATATGTGATTGATCATTATTATTTGAGCATCAAATCATTTTTGAATGACAGCGGTGGTGATCCACATTTTGTTGAAATCTCCACTTCTTTGAGAAAGTCCATCTCATTATGTCTTCAGAGTTAAGTTCATTCTTTAGAAAGCTCTACAGTGTAAATGTAATCCAGCAGTTATACTCAAAGAACGATTTAAAGAAGTCCTTGTTTGACTCTGAAAGTGCCATGTCTGAAATCTTAAATGCCTCCCTGTGATTGAGACCCAGCTCTAAATCTCTCCGTGACAGAGATGCTTTGTTAATTCCTCCGTGGATTATCGAGGGAAAAGGAGCGAGGTGATTCATTTCCATAAAGTGTGCGAGTCCTTAAATAAACTTTATATAGTGAGCATTTATTAGACAGTGACAGGGAGAGTTTCAGCAAATATCCACGTCCGGATTTGAACTTTAAAGTCACATGACTGCTGAATAATACATCAGACGAAAACGGAAACAAGCTGAGACACCGCCCTGATGAAGCAGGGATAGCTCAACGTGGTGTAAATAAAGCATGGAGTGTGAAAAGAGTTCATCTTTAACTGTTCTGAAACATCGTTTTACCATTCAGATGAAGAAACAGAGCCTGACAAAGGAGGAAAATCTGTTCTCAAACATGTTCTCCTTTCAGACATTTCAGCTTGTATATTTAATACATACAAGAAGTGAAGGAGATAAGACCAGACATGTGAATTCCCCACACTCTCACACACTCTCTCTGTGCTTGGAAGGGAAACATTTTGAGTAAAAATAAGTATAAATAAGTAAATTTAAGGATATGAAGCTCCACAGTCCGTCACAGAGTGTCCAGGAAGTTTTTTTGATCACTTCACTCTCTCAGTCACCTTGGTCTTCAAAATAAAGTCCTCATCTTTTTTTTTTTTTTACAAATTCTATTAACCTCTGAGTGTGACGCCATTTTTTCCATCAGCATACAGTGAGACATATTTTTTTATCCGAGCCTTGGTGGCAGGTCTTTCAATTTTCCTCCAGAAAAAGTCGTAGCAATCCTTGTCCTCGCAGAGAGCACATCTTTATAAATGTAAATTCTTCCTTTATCCATGGAGGATCAGGAGGATACAGCCCCCGGAATAACAGCCTCATGTTCAGGAGCTTCTGCACGTCAGCTCACCCTGATCTGCTTCTCTCTCAGGAGAGTCCCTGTACGGGGTGTACTTTGAGTTTTGACAGAAGCCCGAACTCAGGGGGGTGTCCACAGGGAAGGCTCGAGGTGACATGGGTCTCTCATGATTGGCCACCCCAAAACTCCTAAACCTTCTTTGCTGGTGATTGGTCGGCCATTAACCATGAATACAATGTACTTCCTGGAACGCAGCATCAGAAATGATGGATCCCACCTCCATTCAACAAAAAACATTGTAGACGTAGTTTTCTTCTCCTCTTGAGGACAGACCTGACAAAGCTTTTTACTTTCAGCTACAACTAACCTGTAATTACAGATTCTGATTCAGAAACATGTTGAATCTGGATCTCAGGGGGTCTGGGTTTTAGTCTGAGAAGGGTTCTGGTCTCTGTCTGTAATCTGAGGAATATCGACCAATCAGGTGTCAGCAGGAGAAACAGTCTGTATGGAGAGCAACAGCAGGTGTTCTAGAATTCTGACATCAAAGGCAGAATTCCAGAATTCTGTCTTTGATGTCAGAATTCTGAGAACAAATGGAACATTCTGTGAAGAAGGTCAGAGCTAAAAAAAAACATCAGTATCTCTAATCCTCTTTCATAGACCTCCATTCAACAAACAAACATTGTAGACGTAGTTTTCTTCTCCTCTTGAGGACAGACCTGACAAAGCTTGACTTTTGACTTTTGACTAATCTGCATCGTGATGTTATTATTTCAGCAAACTGAAGACCTGTTAATTACAAGAACATCACAAGAACATCAGTTCCTGTTTCAGGTTCATACCGCTGAAGGAAGCCAGAGTGAAGCCTCTGTGGAACTGTTTACAGTGAAACTGAGACTCAGCAAAAGTTGGAAACTGGACTGTTAACAATACAGCCCAAGCTAAAAGATGAGTTGTAAACAATGAACGGCCATGGTTGCATCAACAGTGCAGATTATTTCAGTTTCAGGTATCTTCGGTCTGTTGACTCAGACTCAGGCAACAGAAGGAGACAATCCCTCTAGATGACTGACAGGTGTGAGGGGCAGGACCTTGACCTGGAGGGTGAAATGCACAACACTCTTCCTACCTTGAGGCGAAAATGTTGCACACTGCATTTTTCCAATGTCAAACAGTGGTTATAAATTTTACAGTAGAGCCAGTCTGCATGTGAAAGTGGGTTTGTGCTCGGGAGCAGAGGAGGAGGTCACAGGAGGGGAAAGAGGAGCAGCTGCATCAGAGGGATGGCGAGGGCTCAGGGATCCACGCAGAAGACAGACTGATCTCCTGCCTGACACTTCACCTCACAACCTGCGGCTCCCACAAGACTAAACAACGCACAAAACCCGTCACGCTGCCCCTCAGCTGTGGGTTTTAAGATGAATTATTAAAGTACTTTTGGAGTCTGGTGTGGGGCAAGCAAAGACACTTTATACTCAACATTTTACAAGGCATCATTCTCTCAAGACACCTTCAACAGCAACTTACATTACAGAGAAATGGACAAGTGCAACAACTGCAGTTCCTCCAGTGTCCACTAGAGGCTGGCTCCAAAAGTGAGTCAGTCCTCATAGACCCCCATGTTACAAAGTCCAATTTCTTTTGGTTGAGTTGTGGAGATCATCACACATCACTCACAGAGTCAGACGTTACGCTAGTTTAACATTGAACTATTCCTTTAATAGCTCTATTATTATTTTAGCATAGGCTACAGCTAGCTAGCTTCTAACAGACAACACCCGAGCCTGAGCTGCATTGTGGGTAAAGTGCAAGTTTATGACAAATTGGCTGAAAGCAATGAAGCTTATAGGATGTGTGCCAAAACTGCAGTTCCCTGAGTGTCCACTAGGGGCTGGTTCCTAAAGCGGGTCAGTCTCCATAGAGCCCCATGTTAAAATGTACAGCTTCATGACATCTGACCAGGCTGAATTTACATACAACTCACCTGTTTACATTAGAGTAAAGGTTAAGGGGAGGTAGAATTAGGGGCGTGGCTTCTTTGAGTGACAGGTGGGAGCTGCTAGCTGTCTGCTAGGTGTGCCCTTAGCTAATTCAGTCCCTGAACTGAACCTCTGGGCCGTGTTTGTGATGTTGGAGATAAATAATGTGTCCGTCTGTGAACAGACATTCTAACCTAGTTATATTTATATGTCCTCACTTTGTAGTAACTATCTGTGTGTGTGTGCTCACCATACATGGCGTGTGAGCTCATTCACTGTTTGTCATACATTGATTTCTTCGTGGCAGCCTGTGCATGGGAGTGAGGATTGTTGTCGGCTCTTTCCAGTGACCCGGTCCGTCTTTCACCCACACCAACCAACTGGTGAGTCCTCTACGATTCACAAACTCTCTTAGCTGTTACATTCTTATAAATAAACAACTACAGCTGCCTGACGCCAGAATTAGAATCTCATTATATCGGAAACAAGATGGTTTTCAGATTTTTGATAACTTAGGACCAGAGCATGAGAGCCAGAACTGTTCATTTGACACGTCAAATAAGAGAAACACGAA